>NW_004797459.1:286611-288620 GCF_000002075.1 Aplysia californica | reverse complement strand
GCGGTCGCTTGTCCCTCCCGCCGGGGTCCTCTGAGGGGGGGGGGGGGGGGGCTCGCGCGTGACCCTCTGCTTCTTTCCCCTCCTTGTCTCCGTCCCCCCTCCGACCTCACATCTCTCTCCATGGCAGCCCCCATATAGATATACTCAGACCTTCTATACCTATAGATAGATATATATATATTTAAATATGCGTATTTGTATGTGTGTGTGTGTCTGAGAGAGAGAGAGAGAGAGAGAGAGAGAGAGAGAGAGAGAGAGAGAGAGAGAGAGAGAGAGAGAGAGCGTTATAATATGTCTAAAAAATATATATTATTATGTTGGAGGGTTTTTTTTCAGACAGAGAATCTGGCAACAATAATGTGAATGTTAAAAATTGTAGAATACAAGTAGCACAGTAGCAATAAAATCATAAATTCTCCTGGAAAAACCATAAACACATACTATAATCTATTGTTATTATTATTATTATTATTATTATTATTATTATTATTATTATTATTATTATTATTATTATTATTATTATTATGTCTCCCCCCATCTCTCTCTCTCTCTCTCTCTCTCTCTTTAACTCTCTCTCTATCTGTCTATCTATCTATCTATCTATCTATCTATCTATCTATCTATCTATCTATCTATCTATTTAGCTAGCTATCTATCTATTCATCTATCTATCTATCTATCTATCTATCTATCTATCTATCTATCTATCTATCTATCTATCTATCTATCTATCTATCTATCTATCTATCCATCTATCTATCTATCTATCTTTTCTATTCCTTCAACCATTGGGGTAGCCACACATGTCCATTGGGAGTGAAACCATAATCTGATTAGTCGTGTTAGTCCGTCTTTTAAAGTTCTTTGTATGCGTGCATGTGTACGTGTGTGTGTGTGTGTGTATGTGTGTGTGTGTGTGTGTGTGTGTGTGTGTGTGTGTGTGTGTGTGTGTGTGTGTGTGAGAGAGAGAGAGAGAGAGAGAGAGAGTGTGTGTATGTGTGTGTGTTTGTATGTGTGTGTGTTTGTTTTTGTGTGGGTGTGTTAACAGTTCACGTAACCTTCAGCACTCTAAGGTTGTTATTGAGGTGGGGCCTTCACATTTAACGTCCATCTCCGATATGACCGAGCCAAATGTGCAAAGATAATGATAAACTCCACACATGGTAACACGAAGCTTTTCCTAACCACTTGTGAAAAAACACTACCAACAAGTAATCAAAATCCAATTTTATTAACGTTGGTCACCATGGAGTTTAAGTATTGTATTGTATTTTTAGAAACTGCGGACTGTTTATTTTTGTAAAGTGTTTTACGGCGCTCGCAACTGCATAAGGTCATATGAGCACGCGGGACACACCTAATATTTTCAGTTGGTAGGAAATTTTGAATTTTGCCCGGGTGGCGGCCGAAGCCTACTATTATCGATTTTAGACCACCAAGGGATTTTTAACGTGCGCAACTTGCACACGGGCCCTCCGATATTTCTCGCCCTTGTCCGAGAAGGCTAGGTGTAGATCTTTCCTACCAGAAGATCAGGGGTGTGGCAGAAAGACAGCAGTAAGGAGGAGCCAAGGAGTAGCAGTAGAAAGGCTGCAGAAAGAGTCAGGAGCCCAGAGGAGGGGGCAAAGGAGGTGAGGGGTGGGGGCAGAAAGTGTAGGCGAAAGCCGACAACGGGACATTGCTAGAGAACAGGAAAGGAGGTGAAAGGAGACAATTTTAGAGAAGAAAATTTTTCGGTCGCTATCCGGATTCGAATCCGGGACCTTTGAATGAGAGGCCAACACCTTAACCTCTAGACCCCGAGAGCCCCTGCGGACTCTGAACATGTTGCCACTAATATATTATGAATAATGATGATAACAATAATAGTAATAATAATGAAAATGATAAATATAATAATAATAAGAAGAAGAAGAAGAAGAAGAAGAAGAAGAAGAAGAAGAAGAAGAAGAAGAAGAAGAAGAAGAAGAAGAAGAAGAAGAAGAAGAAGAAGAAGAAGAAGAAGAAAA
>NW_004797459.1:282868-286511 GCF_000002075.1 Aplysia californica | reverse complement strand
AAGAAGAAAAAGAAGAAGAAGAAGAAGAAAGAGGATGATGATGATGATGATGATGATGATGATGATGATGATGATGATGATGATGATGATGATGATGATGATGATGATAATGATGATGATTTATTAATGTCCGCTCACTCAGACCTGATAGCATTCTGAAACAATCTCAACTTTCTGCAAAGCATACAGCATACAGTGCAAGCAGTCATTTTATGAGCTCTGAAAAACTAACATATTTACCAAATCGTTCGCTGTCTTTGGTTGGGTACCCATTCACACAAGGGTGAAGTGAAGGAAATTATGGAAAGTACACAACATCAGGCCTGAGAGTCGAGGAACCCCCGATCCCCCAAGCTCACAGGCTCGTGTAGCGTCGGTGGCCTAGAGGTTAGGCTCTCGGACTCGCAACCGTAAGGTCGTGGGTTTGAATCCCGTTACGGGGTCCGACGTTGTGTCCTTGGGAAAGGCACTTTGCACAAATTTTCCTCACTTCACCCAGGTGGAAATGGGTACCCAGCTATAGACAGTGAACGATCTTGTCAGTTTTGTAGTATTTGAGAGCGTGAAATCTGCAGCTTGCACTGTATGCTTCCGCTTAAGACGAGAATGTTTCTGAGTGTTCTCAGAGGTTCTGCTGCAATTCCGGCCAGTTTGGAAATGTTTTTCGAATATTTGTCTTTTTACTCAATACCGTATATGTCCATCCAAAAATATTCTTATGAGTGGATTTTATGGAAAAAACTTTTCACTATGGAAGTCACCAAATTTTGCCAGCCATTTTCTCGCAAATTTTACTTCTGAAACCAAGCGACCCCTATCTCCTTCAATCGCAAATATCTGGACTTCTATTCAAATAGATGGAAATTTTTTCATCAATTGCAAGACAAATGAACAACCTTAAAGATGATACCAATAACTCCATGATTCAAAAGTTAACGAGTGCCTGATTCCAGCGAGTTTTTGTTGTTGTTTTATTTTGGTTTTATTTTGTGTTTTTTCTTATGTTTTAAAATGTTGGACTTATTCCAGCTAACGCATAGCCGACGATATACAAAGCGACACAATCACACTTACGGGCAAACAAACGGACAAACATTTAAACGTAGTCACCTCCATAGTGGGAAAGTAATGTACTTACCAAAATTCGTTTGAGGGCAGAGGCGAAGCGTCTATATAATCAAATAATCACTGCTTCCCTTCCTAATTTTGAAACATTGTCGCAGTCAAATTCACCAATAGACGTAAACCTCATAAATTAAATGTAAAAAGACATTCATAATCACCAATGAACAATAGACTATGCCTAACCTTCAAAACCGTTTCATTGCCACAGAAATAGCCTGTTCGCCCCTATCGGGCCACTCCATAAGCAGTCACAAGCTTTGATTAAGTAAGCATAAAGTGAGGCTGGAAGAGTCAACCAATAGATTTGAAGGGAACATGTGCATAGCAGTCAGAACTGTTTCATTGTCGCATATACCCTGTCCACCCCTTTCGGGCCACAGTTATAAGCACCCAGACGTGCTGATTATCTAAGCGAACTATTACACTGGTCGAGTCTACCTCACAGATGTGAGGGGAACTAACTCCTTATAATCCTTTGACTCCTGCTACTACACTTCCATAAAGTCTTCAAGTCCCGCAAATCGCAATTTTCTGTGATGACAACTTCTTTAATCCCCGAAGCTTGGGATATATCGAGAGTGATCTTGATCTATCAATGTCAGTTTCTCCACACCTGGGCTGTGCATCACCTAATTCCGCATGAAAAAAAAATAGATAAATAATATTTCTTTAATGAACTGGTAATAAGCTGTGCAGATCCGATCGTTCGTCTCCTACCTTGGAAAAAATACTTTGTTATTGAAGGTCACAATAGATTTTAGTCGAACTGGACAACGCCTGTAGTTGCTTTTTTCCCAATCCATGGAGAAAAATCAGGCAGGCCGCAACTCTCTGGGCACGGGGCATTAATGTTTCTAGTCCGATTTCAATACATCCACCAATGTATAATTAACGAGCCACCCGCGTGCATGTAGCACTGCAGCCTAGAACTAAGGGCTTAGACCTTCATGCACTGCTTCTGACCTCCATTACAGTGGACACTAATTGGCGAAGGTCTCGGTGTAACTACACTTTAGGAACCTCTCTACAAAGTGCACAAAGAAATAAGGAATTCCACCTTATTTATCCCCGTGGACGATGCATGAATAATACACGATAATCACAAACACGGACAAACCACCATTACGCCAATTTCCAACCCTTTGGTTTTTTGTTTTTTTACCTTGGGGAATTGTGTATCGTTCAAGGACAGACCCTCGAGACCGCCGTATAGCCGGGTTTTTTTGTTTTTTTTCATATTTCAGTTTTGTTTCATTTCGAGTTGTTGGGGGGGGTTTGCTTTGTTTTGTATTTGTTTGTTTTGATTGTTTTGTTTTTTTGGTTTGTTTGTTGTTGTTTTTTGCTGTTGTTGCTTTTTAGTTTGCATGTTCTAGGTTCTACTTGATTCGCGATTTTTGCAAAAAAAATTTCCGAAAGAAGCGTTCAACGTCACTTGCAGCTCAGTTAGCTGATAAAAGTGCCGGAAATTAGAGGTGTTGTAAGAGAGTAGCAAACACAAACAAGAAGGAGGAGAGATAAGGACAACAGATCTTTGATAGGATGGAAGTAACAAACCACACCAGAGCACCGCCAACAACCAAACGCAATTTTAAAGGAACTCTGCGGCTTCAATTCGTTTGCTATAAATTATGTTAAAAAGAACACACCTGCATTAGAGCACAGATACACAAAATATTATTATGTCAGTTGGCGACTCATAAATGTACAAAACGCGCAACAATAACAACAACAACAAAATGAGCGCTCTAAAAAAAAGAGAGTGAAAAAAACTTTAAAAGATTTTTAACCCCTCTCCCCCCCCCCCTTTAAAAAGAACAAAGATGTACAGTTTCCAATAAGAACGCTACAGAGACTTTCGCTGGACATTATAGAGAACCTGAGCTCACAGCCAAAAACAAGGAGAACAAGGAAAAGACAAGAACAAGAACAAGCAAAAGAACAAGGGCAAAACAAGAACACATGGAGGAGGAAAAGGAGGAGGAGGAGGAGGAGGAGGAGGAGGAATGGGAGGAGGAGGAAGAAGGGGGGAGGGAGAAGGATATGGAAAAACGATCAAGAAAAAGAACCAGAACAAAAAGAAGAACAACAGTAAGAAGAAAAACAAGGAAAACTAGAAAACAAGAATACAAACAAGAACGAGAAAAAAAAAAAACAAGAGCAAGAATATCAATAATTATAATATTGTTTTCTTTTTAATAACTAGATAGAACAATAACAAAAATTATAACAGAAACAAACAAAATAACAACAACAAAAAGAAGAAAAATAGAAAAGAAAAAAACCCCAAAAAGATATCAATAATAATACAATGCATTTGAAGTCTTTTTGATAACTGAAAGGAACAAGAACAAAAATATATCAATAATTGTTATCATAATTTCTCTTTAATAACTAAAAAGTGAAAACATCAGAGGTCACGACCTTTCCCCTCTCTGAAGCCACCCGACACCCGGCTGGCATACACACGGTTGCTTGTCTGCCACTCCCACAGTTAGCAAAGAAAAGGGGGGGGGGGGGG
>NW_004797459.1:280128-282668 GCF_000002075.1 Aplysia californica | reverse complement strand
AATAATGATAATGTGTGTGTGTGTGTATGTGTGTGTGTGTGTGTGTGTGTGTGTGTGTGTGTGTGTGTGTGTGTGTGTGTGTGTATGTGTGTTAGTAATATCAAGCTATGGTTGACATTAGTTGAAATTCAAAAAGTGCATTATTGAATTTCAAGTGTTTCGGAAGGTTCTGTGGCTGTCTGTCCAATCAACTCTCACTCCTATCGGAGATAAACTTTGACAATAGAAAGTACCACCTCTGCTTAGCAAGCAGTTGAGTGAGCAGATAAAAGCGAACCCCACCATTATTTAATTAAACAAATCAGACATTAACTATTTTGTGTACTATTTTTCTATGCTGTTTCATATCAATGCTGCCAACATTTCTAAAAGTATAGAATGTTATGCAGTTGTTTTGGTTAGTTTGGTTTATTTTTATTTTTTTTGCAATTTTACAAGGGAGCCAAAGAAAAAAACAAAACAACAACAAATTATAAACAAAATATCAAAGACAAAAAGAAATGAATGTCGTTTGCAAGAAAACAAACTCTTTGCAAACATTTCAAGTCAATATTAGTAATAAATCTGTTTTAAAAAAACCTTCGTTTTGATCTTTAAAGCAAATTTATGTGTTGTTTTCCTGTCAACAACATTCAGATTTTCGGTTCTACTGTAAAATTGTAAAAGCTGCATACAATTATTATAATGGATTTTAAAAACTGACGGCACAATGACCACCTATCAAGGTCAAGCAAAAAAAAATAGAAAAGGTGCCAACATAAGCGTACAGATTTAGCGTCTCTATCAACACAATTGGCTTATTAAAAAGGTAGGACCTCCGAGTTTAAACATCCGCCTTCGAAGGGACAGAGCCAAAAGGAAAACTCGTGTAAAGTGGGTTTCCCAGAGCCACAATGTCGGACCAAGCTAACGCTCGAACTCCCTGAACCCGCCATCTCACGATTACGAGCCCGGAAGCCTAACCCCTAGACTATCGACACCACGAAGGTCAATCGAGTATAATGGTTATTATTAAATAACATTTTCTAGCGTAGCTCTTGGGTAGTTGAGGACAAGGACGGCGCTGACATGTCCAACTTCATTCTTTCCCTTTGTTTTTTTTTCTTTTTCTCTCTATCTGTTTTTTTCTTTCTTTTGGTCTATCTATTGTATCTCTTCAATGCTCTATATGACCGATAGTGTTTCCTTTAAAAAAAAACACTAATATCTCACTGTGTCTGTATGTTTCTTTTTACTTTAAAAAAACCCAACTAATAGCCTGGCGTCTGTGATGTAGTCGTTTAGCTCTTCACCGTTTTACGAAAGAGACTTCAAGTTTGATTCCAGAGTGGGAAGACTTTATTTTTTATTTTAATTCTAAAGATAATTACTTATTTCTTAAAAATGAAGTGTCTCAGTTTTTTGGGGTGTTTTTTTTTGGGGGGGGGGGAGGGGGATGTTGCATTTTTCTCAGACCAAGTTCACACGAACCCCTTCCCCGCGCCCTGAATGATCCTTTAATAATAATTGTATTGGTGGATGTAATAAAACACCTTTATTAGCTACAGCATTTGAATAAATAAATAAATAAAATAAAACGACAAATAATACAACACACTCTAATCAAACATCTGTTATCCTTATCTCCCTCCCTCTTACTTGTGTTTGTCACTCTATTGTAACAACTCAAATCTTCGGCACTTACAAGACCTAATTATTTTGAAAATGATGTTAAACTTTTACAAAAACAATGAAACACACCTGATTTAGTAAGTACAGGCCCCAATGTTGCTAAGCAGGCCACGCCCCCTAGCAACATACAGCAACAGTAGACTGGTTTCCGGCCGAGTCTGTCAAGAAGCAAGTGGGCGACTACGAAGCCTGCCAGCTCCATGATGGTGAGCAGTGTGAAGTTAAAGTACAGCTCACCCTCTAGCAGGGAGCCCACGTTTAGAGTCAGCCCGTAGTAACACACGTTGATAGCTAGCCTGGTGAAGGTGGGGAGGGGAGGATTTTTTAAAAATGTTATAAATTCTATTTCGTTTTATTAATTTACTTTTTTTAAACATTTACTTTATTATTTATTTCATTCTTTTTTGGTGTGTGTGTGGGGGGGGGGGGGGGGGAAATTATAATTTAGGGAGATCTAAGTGATTGTGTATGTGAGAGAGAAAGGTTGTGTGTGCGCTCTTCGGTTGTTGATTTTTGGGGGTGGGTGAGGGATTAAAAGCCAAAGGTCAAAGATTTGTTTGAGGAGATCAGTGGGAGGATCCAAAATGGCCAAAAATGTTAGAACTTTAAAAAAATAAAATTTTAAGGTAGCGAGTACTCACCGCGCTGACAATGTAAGGGGAGATAATTCCCCCGATCCTGCCCACCATGGAGCAAAGTCCCAAGCCAGAGTTACGCACAAACGTGGGCAGGAGTTCCGCAGTGAAGACAAACACCGAGGCGAAGCACACGGTGCAGCCGAACTTTCCAATGTTTGACAAGGTCATGTTGATCCAGGTCATGTCTTATGAAAATGAAAATAGCAATAATAATAATAATAAAAATAATAA
>NW_004797459.1:275584-280028 GCF_000002075.1 Aplysia californica | reverse complement strand
GCAGGATATTATAGTTTAGGGTGTTCTATGTGTTTGTGTATGTGTGTGTGTGTGTGGTTGTGTGTGCGTATGTGTGTGTGTGTGTGTGTGTGTGTGTGTGTGTGTGTATGTGTGTTTGTGTGCAACCATCAATCAGGGAGCCAATGTTTAAAATCCGAGCAAAGTAACACTCGTTGATAGCTTGGGTGGGGAGAAGAAATTTTCAGGTAGGAAAGAGGGGAAGGGGTGAGGGTGAATGCACTGGTCTACAAATTTTCAAAAGGTTTATGCTTCCGTGCTCAAACATAATTTTTTTTTTTTACTTGGATTTTTTCAGCGCTGGATATGAACAAGGTAGCGAAATGTTCGAACTCAGGGCTCCTCCCATTTCCTGATTTAAAGCCCGAAGCAAATTCTTGGTAGACCACTGTCATCTTTTCACTCACTCTCACTCTCTCTCTCTCTTTCTCTCTCTCTCTCTCTCTCTCTCTCTCTCTCTCTCTCTCTCTCTCTCTCTCTCTCTCCACACTCTCCATTTAGACACGTCCAAATAAAACGAAAACAAAAACAAAATGAAAAACCTCACCAGTTAAAACACAGATTGAGAAACCTTCCAGCGAGAGCAGGGCTGCTGAACAAAAGCCATAACTGCTGACGTAGATTCTGTCCTTGTTGCTGTCGTTGCTGCTGCTGCTGCTGCTGCTGCTGTTCCTCCCTCAAGCTGGCTTTCGTGACGTCTGTCTCTGCAGACGTTGCCAGGTCGTTGAGCATCTGCTCTGGGACCGGCCTCCTGTTCGTCGTGGCCATACTGCGCAGAACTTTGTCCGCCTCATAGTGGCGCCCTTTCAAGATGAGCCATCTTGGGGACTCAGGGATTATCCTATGGTAGCAAGGAGCAAGGAAAAGTTAGCTGTCAATTGTATATCGTGTGTGTTGATATGTAAATAAGTAACTTACATGATTTATTATTATAATATCTTTTGACGTTGCATGTGTTTGACCGTTTGTTTCGTGCTTTTTAATAGTGCACTTTATTTATGTGTGCGTGTGTGTGTGTGTGGGGGGGTGTCTTTTATTTTGTTGTTGTTGTTGTTGTTGTTGTCGTTGTTGTTGTTGTGTTGTTGTTGTTCTTGTCGTTGTTGTTTTTGTAGCTTTCTGTCGGATTTTTGTTTTGCTACAAACTGGTAAAACTTTTGTAAAATTCTGTATTAGCCTGTTTTATTTTTTGTAGAGTATGTGTGTGTGCGAGTGTGTGTGTGTGTGAGTGTGTGTGTATGTATGTGTGAGTGTGTGTGTGTATGTGTGTGTGAGTGTATGTGTGTGAGTGTGTGTGTGTATGTGTGTGTGAGTGTAATATGTGTGTGAGTGTGTGTGTGTATATGTGTGTGAGTGTGTGTGTGTATGTATGTTGTGTGTGTGTGCGCGTAAAAAGAGGGGGGGGGGTGTTGATGTTTCACCAGTACGTCTTTTGATATTTTTTTTGGTACTACTATTATACCACGACCGGGGTGTTTTTGATTGTTGGAAATGAAAATCGTGAATGATACAATATTTGCTCTTTGTCTTGGCCATACTTCGCTGAACTTTTAGAACCTCGTGGTGGACCCCTTTAGAAATGAACCATCTGGGGGATTCTTGGACTGTTCTGTGGTATGCAGGGACAAGATGAAGTTCACTGCCAGCCTATCATACAGTTTGGTCAAGAAGAAATCATTAAAATGTATATAACGTGTATTTTATTCTGTATACGAGTAACTAACACGGGGCAACACCAGAGCCGCAGGCTTTCGAGAAAAATCTATCAAAGCGACAATCCAACGATTTAAGTACTCTCACAGTTTTACTGGGTTTGGGACCGCATATCAATTAGATTTCAAGTAGAGCGAATAGGCTTTTCAGATATAAAAACATATCTGCAGGACAGGGGCGATCTTTAAAGTGTTTGGGCAGCATTTTCTTGCTCATTCAGGATAAAAATGGAAGCTGTGAGACTTGTCCATCTGCTTACAGTTGCTTGTTACACATTCTCCCTTCTTTCTTGCGGTAGTGCCTTTGTGTTTGGTCTGTGTTTTTAGTTTTAGCTTAGAAATGGTCTGGGGGCTCTCGTGGCCTAGAGGTTAAGGTGTTGGCCTCTCATTCAAAGGTCCCGGGTTCGAAACCGGGTAGCGACCGAAAATGTTTCTTCTATAAAATTGACTCCTTTCACCTCTTTTCCTGCTCTCTAGCAATGTTCTGTTGTCTGCTTTCATTTCTACTTTCTGTCCCCACCACCTCACCACCTTTGCCCCCTCCTCTGGGCTCCAGAATCTTTCTGCAGCCTTTCTACTGCTACTCCTTGGCTGGGGGCACTCGTGGCCTAGAGGTTAAGGTGTTGGCCTCTCATTCAAAGGTCCCGGGTTCGAATCCGGGTAGCGACCGAAAATTTTTCTTCTATAAAATTGACTCCTTTCCCCTCCTTTCCTGCTCTCTAGCAATGTTCTGTTGTCTGCTTTCATTTCTACTTTCTGTCCCCACCACCTCACCTCCTTTGCCCCCTCCTCTGGGCTCCTGACTCTTTCTGCAGCCTTTCTACTGCTACTCCTTGGCTCCTTCTTACTGCTGTCTTTCAGCCACACCCCTGATCTTCTGGTAGGAAAGATCTACACCTAGCCTTCTCGGACAAGGGCGAAAAATCTCGGAGGGCCCGTGTGCAAGTTGCGCACGTTAAAGATCCCTTGGTGGTCTAAAATCGATAAGAGTAGGCTTCGGCCGCCACCCGGGCAAAATTCAAAATTTCCTACCAACTGAAAATATAAGGTGTGTCCCGCGCGCTCATATGACCTATGCAGTTGCGAGCGCCGTAAAACACTTTACAAAAACAAAAAATTCTCCTTGGCTCCTCCTTACTGCTGTCTTTCGGCCACACCCCTGATCTTCTGGTAGGAAAGATCTACACCTAGCCTTCTCGGACAAGGGCGAAAAATATCGGAGGGCCCGCGTGCAAGTTGCGCACGTTAAAGATCCCTTGGTGGCCTAAAATCGATAAGAGTAGGCTTCGGCCGCCACCCGGACAAAATTCAAAATTTCTTGCCAACTGAAAATATTAGGTGTGTCCCGCGCACCCATATGACCTTATGCAGTTGCGAGCGCCGTAAAACACTTTACAAAAACAAACAAAAGAAATGATCTGGAAGTCGCCTACATCTGTAAAAAGACGAACATATTGGACTGGGCTGTACAGAGTAATTTTGTCAAAGGGACTGTAACTGTTAGCAAAGATAGTAGGCTACATAACAAGATGGGCCACTCCTCTCTTTGAGCCAATTAAAAAAGTGTCCTCAAAATTCGGTGGCGTCCTCTTTGCAAATGCGCACCCTTTGCGAACAGAGTTACCCTATATATATAATTTGTGTGAAAAAAATCAAAGTGAAACAAACAAGTTTTTGAATAAACAAGAATTAAAATTTCGGAAGAACGCTTTTTTAAAAAGGTTACGCTGACAAAAAAAAAACTCTTCCAGAGGAAAGGGTGACTGTTTTCTTCGTTTAATCTGACTTAAGAATGAAAGGCGAAGGTCATTAAAATAAAAAGAATTAGCCAGATTACCCATATTTTGCGCAAAAGGTGTTGAGCCAAAAAAAACCCAACAAATTAGTTATAATTGCCAAATGGGATGGCAAATGCCGATTTCTTCGATGTCATTATTTTTGCGAGTGCCTGATTTCACCTCGTTGACTCTCATTAATCAATCAGGAAAATGTCCCATCTATGGAACAATCACTGTTTCTACGTAATCTTGTTTTCCTCGGTTGAAGGCTGAGGACTGAAACTGGGTTAGGTTTTATTTGAATTCATTACATATATCTTTTGTCCTTTGTGACTCTCTCTGGTAACATGGTGATTCCCTAATTAATGCCATACATACAGCTATTATGAGAATATAAATATGTAAATGCTATGGCTTCTTTCCAGCTCTCGTTTAATTCACGCTGACGATCCACGATCTGATCTAAAAAAAAAAATTTAAAAAAACTAGACGTTTTATCCCACCCTTGTGTCTAGAGCGATGTTATGAAGTCAAACTTATGAGGACGCAAATAAGAGGCCCCAATTTTCTCTTCCCAACTGCATGTTTCCCTCTGTTAATTCTACTTTAATCTGCACACAACGAAACCGTTTTTTGTGTTACTGTTCCTTAATTTACTCAAAGTAAAAGTACTACATGTATAGCAGGGCGTTAGGTTGTCCACGGACGACTCTCACCACCAGTATGAGATGTAGAGGAGGCCGGGAGCCGTCAACGTCACTTGTGCGATGCGCCAGTCTCGGATGAAGTAGAAGAGGAAGACCAGGAGGAACATACCTACTGCCCAGAAGTACATAGCGCATACTCCAGCCATTGCTCTATGAGATGGGCCCACGATTTCTGTCGCTGTAACACACATTATAATAATAAATAATAATAATAATAATATTAATAATAATA
>NW_004797459.1:271739-274082 GCF_000002075.1 Aplysia californica | reverse complement strand
ACACACACACACACACACACACTTACTCTCTCTACCTCTCTCTCAATCTTTCTCCTTTTCTCAAAGGTTCTCTTTCTCTTTTTCATCTACCCCCGTAACCAGAAAAAAGACACAGCTTTTTCTCCCTCTGTGCGGTCTGAATGAAAAAAACCCCAAAACAACAACAACCAAATTAACAGACAGACAACCGGCCACACAAACAGAGACACACATAACCAAACAGACATACATCACCAACAACTCACACAGCACGAAGCCCGCGAAAAATGTCCCCAATCCTGTGATAGCGATGAGGAAGCGCAGACCCAGGAGCCAGGATACGCTGGTGATGAAGACGAAACAGAAGCCCAGGACCATCTGGAGCAGGCCACAGACAATCAGAACCTTCTTTCGTCCGATCCTGAGCAAAGTCATAAATTATCATGACGGTAAAAGGGTGGGAGTGGAAGATTCCTGTTTATTTCTTCATCATTTTCTACAGTTCTTTTTTTTCCATCACTTTTTTTCTTTTTTTTCTTTTTTGTGTGTCTTTTCTTCATTTTTGTGTCTTTTCTTTTTTGGGGGGGTCTTTTTTTCTCCTTTCTTTTCTTCTCTTTCCTTTCTTTGTAGTCAGTTCTATGGCACTCACAACACGCATGGGTCCTATAGGTGCCCAAGAATATAGGTTCTACTAGATGGAAACACACAAAGAAAAGAAGAAGGACAGATAAGGACGATAGATGTTTGATAGGAATTAAGGAGCAAACCACAAGTGGAGGATAAAAGTGGGGGGAAATTGTTTGAGGAAGGGAGATGAAATGAGCGAAGCGAGAGCGGGTTGGGTGGTATTTTTGTATTTTTATATATATTTTTACAATTTAAAAAATATTGGGGTCATCCCACTGATTTTCCTAGTGAAGGAAAATATTCTAATCTTATATCTGCGACACCTATGGTGACTATATGGACAGTAGCTTAAACAGTAACCTCAGTGAGAGAAAACTAGAGATTTGTAAGTGTGGTGTAGAGATAGACAAAAAGGTAGACAAAGAAGGAGAGGGGAAAGAGATAGAAAAAAGGGAAAGTGAATAAGAAAGAATGGGAGAGAAAAAAAGGGAAAAAACAGGTGGATATATAGAAAGCCAGTAATATCAACAGCGAAAGCTAAAACCCAACAATCGCAATTACAGAAAAACATCCTTTACAATGGACTGTAAAAACGACAATAATAACACAAACTACAACAAACACACAACCACCACCGTATTAACAACAATAACAATTACAACAACAACCACAACATCAGCCACAACAACAACAACAGCAACAACAACAACCACAACAACGACAACGACAACAATAACAACAACAACAACAACAACAACAACAGGTGGATATATAGAAAGCCAGTAATATCAACAGCGAAAGTTAAAAATCAACAATCGTAATTACAGAAAAACATCCTTTACAATGGACTGTAAAATCGACAATAATAACACAGACTACAACAAACACACAACCACCACCGTATTAACAACAATAACAATTACAACAACAACCACAACATCACCCACAACAACAACAACAATAAAACTTACAACAACATCCGCAACATCAGCCACAACAACAACAACAGCAACAACAACAACCACAACAACAACGACAACAATAACAACAACAACAACAGCAGCAGCAGTAACCACAACAACAACAGTAACCGATACAACAACAACAACCATTTTTCCAACAACACATAATATTATATACATGTATTCTCAAACATAATATGACCCGCTCACTCGCTACGTGATCCCAACTATCTGACTTACCAGTCTGCCAGCGGCGTACAGATGAGGGACCCCACCAACAGACCCATCAGCATCATCATGGATTGGTGGGTTCGAACCCCATCCCGCTCACACACCAAGTTTAACTGGAAATATTAATGTTGAAAGTAGATCCTTAATTATTTCTGACTGACTTTAAACTTGTTTGTATCTGCTTCTGTCTGTCTGTATGTCTGTGTGAGTGTGTGTGTCTGTGTGTTGGTGTTTTTGTGTATCTGTATCTGTCTCTGTCTGTTTCTGTCTGTCCGCCTGTCTGCCTGCCTTTCTGTCTGTATGTCTGTTTGTTTGTCTATGTATGTCTCTCTCACTCTATTTCTCTCTCTGCATCTCTGCCTCCCCCTCTCTTTTTCTCTCTCTCTGTCTCTCTCTCTCTCCCTCTCCCTTTCTCTCTCTCTCTCTCTCTCTCTCTCTCTCTCTCTCTCTGCCACCACCACCACTACTACTAAAACTGCCTAATAGTAGTAGTATTATGTCTAATACACCTGCTACTGCTACACATACTTTTGCTATTACATAA
>NW_004797459.1:268673-271561 GCF_000002075.1 Aplysia californica | reverse complement strand
GCCTACCTTAAGCTGGTATATCAAAGCCTACCTTAAGCTGGTATATCAAAGCCTACCTTAAGCTGGTATATCAAAGCCTACCTTAAGCTGGTATAGTTGTAGGGCACCACTGGTTGGTGACTTACCTCTTTACTTTCCCTCGGCTCTTTCTGTCTGTCTTATTTTTTCCCAGCACTAAATTACTATCATCGTGTCGATGTGCTTTTCATTACTCAAACAAACATGTAAAAACAAGCAAACAACTATCTGTAAGCCACTCACATGTGACGTAACAGTGCTCTCGTGAACATCCTTACTGTAGACCCATCTCTCGCACGGTGCCGTCTGGTTCCTGTCAAAGATCAGCTGACTCGTCTCGTTGGCACCGCTACGGTTTGACCTGGGCCCTATCAGGGATGATGAAACGAAAAACAAAACAGAAACGTTTCTCAAACCGTGGTATTTCTTAAAAACTAATGTAAAACTTAGTCCTTCATGCTGTGTACCAGATTATATACATCATTACAAGTAAGTGTGAACTGTATTCGTGAGCTTCAAGATGTTTCTTATTTAAATAGATTAACCATGGCCCACTTGATAGAAGAGGTGGTGGTATATAAGTATGTGGTACATAGAAAGAGAGAAGGTAAACATGTACAACACTTTTTCCTGTGGCAGAATTATAGAACTCATTGACTGTTGCAAAAGCCACAAGTCATCTTTACCTGTAGTCTTTTTTTGTTGTAATATTCTCCTTTTGAGGATGCATTGGTTAATGCAAGACATTGACGAACGAACAATAATAATATTATTATTATTGTTACTTGTGAATAATCGAGACTGACTATGAGGAATGACATTGTTCAGACTTTCAGAGGACATTTAGACTGTTTGTTCTTTTGGTCGAAGCCTTGATATATGTGAGGCATCGTGATGAAATCAGTCTCTGGTCAAAATAATGAAATCGAAGAGAAAGGCAATTTCCCATAGTTTGGCAATTGCTTTATATATACAGTCAAACCTGTGTAAGACGGCCACCCATTGTCAAGGAGAAAAGTGGCCGTATGAGACAGGTGGCCGTCTTAGGCAGGACTGATCAAGATGAAGAAAACAAACCATTCCCATCTGAGGTCCCAATCGAAAGTAGCCGCATTGTTGTTGTTTTTGATGTTGTTGTTGTTGGTGGTGGTGGTTTGTATTTTGTTCGTAATTTTTATTTTGTTGCTGATTTTGCACAAGGGTGACAATAAAATGAAATGTATCAGACGAGGAAGACCGAGTGCCACGGTAAAACAAGCACATGGGTCGCCACCACTCGGAGAACGAGCGACGCTTCTGTAACAAGTTCATGTTGACGTCCATTGTTGCTTTGTTACAGACTGGGTAAACAGTGACCACTCATCTCACTTACGATTTGTGTATGAGTTCTGGGCGGGGCTTATGGGTTATGAGGGATCACACGCTGACCTCTCCAGCAGCTGAAAATTGGTAGCTATTGGTCAACAGTGGGAGGGGCCTACACAACATGATCGGTTGGAGGGACTACTTAACAACAACGACAAGTGATTGAATTGTGACGGTTCGCCCACAATGCCTGGGGCTAATGCACAATGTATGGCAAAACGTAATGGAGTCACTAAGGTGGCCGTCTTAGACAGGTGTTATTGCTTAGTGTGATAGGAGTTGTATGTTAAAATATGGTGGCCGCGGCCGCGTTGGACAGGTGACCGTTTTATACAGTTAAATTACATAGAAAAAACGCAAGGGGGGAAATGGAAAGTGTCCGTTTGTACGGGTGGCCGTCTTATAGAGGTGTCCGTCAGGGCAGGTTTGACTGTATATATAGGTTTTTTTTTACTCAACACCTTTTATGATCTTTTTGTTATAAAAACATATTTCATTATGAATGTTACTGAAAATCGTTGATTAATGGCTCAAAATAAGTAAATTTTCAGTTTTCAAGGATTCTCAAGCTGTCGTGTGTAACTCTAAACCCCTGGCCTAACCCGAAACCTGAAACAAAAACCCGTCAGTCCAAAGCAACAAAGCCAAACCCACCGAGTGAGTTCTTCGCGCTCGGCCTGTAGGTATAACAGCGTGAGTATCCACCAGTCTTCTCGTCCCGCGGCAGACTGGCATTGATGAGGTGGGCGTGGTGCTCACTCTGAACCGCATACGTGTCGCTGGGCAATCCCGGAACAGCACAGCTTGAATAGTGGTTATGGGGAGGCGATAAGAAAGAAAGGGGGAGGGGAGTTTAGTTGTTTTGTTTTTTTTGCTTTTTAAAAATAGAATTATGTGTATGTGTAGGTATGTGGAGTGGGTGGTTTGGTGGAGTAAGTCCGATCTGTCCAGCAGAATGTCGTTCTATGTATATGTTGGATTGTGGGCTGATGGGTGATTGGAGGGAGCCACTTGTAAGTCGATTTTTTAAATGTCCGGCTATATACAGAGAGATCTAAAAAAAACAAAAACAAAAACCCCACCCCCAACCCCCACACAAAAACAAAACAAAACCGGCGTTTGTGGTGTAGCGGTCAGGCGCTTCGCTGTCTCTCGCTGGAGACCCGAGTTCGATTACCCAGTAGGGAGCGTTTTGTGGGTTTTAAAAAAATCGAGATGCTGTATCCAATTAAGTGCTGGGCGGCTAGGTTCTCGATTATTGAAAGCTGGGAATCGTAGGAATCGATTCCGAAACCAATTACTTACTTTCTAATGATATAATTTCTTCCGGTAGTTACCTGTTTGGCTCAAAACATCTTCAAGATTTGAGATGACCTTGATTTCGGAAGGTTACAAACCTTCAACTTTTATTTTTCAAAAATAAATTCTTTAAAAAAAAAGAAGATTTTAGTGATTGAAGGAGCTGATAACTGTTGGTTTACGTAAAAATGATTCGGAACTTTCCT
>NW_004797459.1:267394-268573 GCF_000002075.1 Aplysia californica | reverse complement strand
TGGGGGTTAGTTATTTTTTCTTCTTTTTTATAGTGATGTGTGTGTAGAGAGGGAAGGAATGAGGTTGTTTTTTAGTGTTTTTTCTTCAGCTGTTTTTATCTGTGGTTGAGGGTTGCTGTCTTTTGTGTTTTGAGGGGGGTTGTGTTTTTTCTTTCTTTTTTTTGTGGGGAGGGGGGTGTTTTGTACGTAAATGTGTTGTGTATGTTTGTGTGTGTTTGTTTGTGTGTGTTTGTTTGTGTGTGCGTGTGTGTGTGTGTGTGTATGTATGTGTGTATGTATGTGTGTGTGTGTGTGTGTGTGTATGTGTGTGAACGGTTAGAAATACCATAGAAGAGATTTGAACTAGAGATTTTAACCAAAGCTGTTCGCATACTCCTTGTGCTATCTGTATTCTCACAGAAAAAACGTGGAGGTGGCTGTAAAGGCAGATGAATGTTGGGGGGTAGAAAAATATAGTTATAGGTGATTTTACGATCCCATAGACACAGTTTAGATCATTTAAGAGGTGGGCTTTCGGGACCAACCCAGGATGTCATGGATACAGCATCCCAGCAGAAAGACCAAGGCACTCGTTAAAAATCCCCCCCACTCGGGAAATGAACTCGGATCTCTTGGATGTGACAGAGAAGCATCTATCCGCTACACCACACACGCTGCAAGTTTACTTTTAGTTTAAGTGAGAATTTTGCTGCTCTTGCAACACATGTAGGTCATGTAAGTGCGGAGATCTGAGGTGTTACTAGAAATTAGCTTATTGTAATTTTTTTTTTAAAGTAGGAACTAACATAACAATAAATGTTTGACGGGAGAGTAAGGAGAACACTATAACAGAGAGCCTGCATATGTCCCAGAGGAGTAATAAGAAAAAACACATTGTTGAAAACCTTCTAAAGAACCGCCCATGAATATTTATCCTATGCAAATCATTTAAATTCAGAGAAACGCACTGTTGAACACGTTTCGACTAACATTTAATGAACAGTTATCATTATCAATATGTAAATTTACCAAAGTCATCAGACAGCATAAGTCAATATCTTTACTCTGCATTTCTTGTGCTTATTGTTAGCTAGCAAAGATGCCCTAGATAGATAGATAGATAGATAGATAGATAGATAGATAGATAGATAGATAGATAGATAGATAGATAGATAGATAGATAGATAGATAGATAGATAT
>NW_004797459.1:248873-264961 GCF_000002075.1 Aplysia californica | reverse complement strand
CAGGGCTGCTATGGGTCTACCTGTGCCTCCTTTTGCTTTCTATTTCCCAAGTGAAAAAAATGATGTCCAAATCCCTAACGTCGATTTAAGTGTCTCAGAATGTGTAGCTTTCTGGTACTGTTCGTAAACTTGGAATTTAAAATAAATGATAAATAGAAAGGGACAATTGTAGATGGGTATTAATGTGGATATATATGTATTGATTTACATCTGTTTCTATAGTGGTTTTATTTTTTGTTCCTTGCCCATTTCTATAAGATTGAAGCCATATCTGATTAATAGAAAAAGGAGCGTATGATAGTGTTCAATAGAGTATTACGTACATACGTATTATAACATGTAACTGTTACATATACAGATTTAAGGAATATAGAAGTATGTCAAGGATCCCAAAGCAATTATGATTTCAGATATTATGATGGTGGTAGTGAGTGGTGGTGTGATATGGTGTTTATCAGGGGCGGCTCGTGGGGCTAAAAAGTGGACGTGCACAATTAAGCTATCGCATGTTGATGATTGTCAAGGATATAGGCCTAACAAATGAGACGGTGTATAATTTTAGGGTCTTTGGGTTGGTGAGGGAGGTCCTCATGTTTTTACTTTCATTCTTTTTACTTGCCGCTTTTGATTTCTAGTACTTAATTTGTTTGTCAGCTAAACATCGATTTCGTTCATTGGAACTGAACACTCATGTAATAACTTTCACTGTTCTACTGCAAAACATTTGAAAGGCACAATTCATAGGACGGTCACGTTCACCTCCCTCTGGTTCACGGTCACAGAGTCACTTAAAATAGTGGCGAGACAGACAATGAACCAATCACAATTCACTTGAGCACTCCGCTGGATTGCTCCGGGGCTCACATAATATTGGCAAAGAATAGTGTACGGTCTTTCGCGTTTATTTTTAGAGTGCCTACTGTGGGCTATGTTTCGGCACTCTTCGGCTGGAGCACATTTGAGATGTGCCGTTTTATTATATTAATGTACAACCAAACTCGCTACGAGTGTCGTCATCGCTTGGGTTATCCCCAAGAGCGATTTATAGGTCAGGTTAAACTTTTGAATATCCTATTAAAAAACTATTATGTTTAGCTAAAGCACGTGGACTTTGGCATGGCATAGTAATATGTTTACGGCGCTATAGACACAGAAATGACAGTTATGGCGCCAGTGAGGACCTTGTTTTGATATAATAATATTTGGCTTTTATTTGTTTCTGGCTTCTTTTATTTTATTATTGTGGGTGTTTTACGTAATAGAACATTAAACATATTTGGGCGGCACTGCACGGCCGTGCTCTATGGACGAACCGCGCCTGGTGTTTATGCAAATAATGATTGTGAACTGAGAGAGTTTTTTTCTGGTTTAATCGACCTTTTTGGTTGTGTGATTTCTATACGAGATACCAAGGAGTTAAAAGAAATAAATAAATATGTCATTTCTAGTACTTGTATCCTTCTTCTTTCGATGTCAGCTGTTATGGTCCAGGTTTCACATGCATATTACAAAAACACGGACAAGACTAGGGAAGGTATCAGTCTCAGCTTGGAACTAATGGCGATATTCAAAATAGTTTTAGTTTGGCGACCGCAGATGTATTCTTGGCTATCGGGAAGAGTACTTCTGGCTTGGGTGCTCCGTCTAAAGTTATAGATCACAGATATTATGTAAAGCCATAGACGATCTCCACTCTTTTTTTTTGTAGTTGTTGTTTTTATGGTATCGTCAGTTCCGGTGCAGCTGATGTTGTTTGTCATTAACTGGGTGTTCTCTGCCCGGATCTACATCTCAAGACGGTTTAAATGTTTTACACTTCATATTCTTGTCCAGCTAGGTCATTGATGTTATCGGTAAAAAGTAAGTTTGCTATTGTCCTGCCTCCGGTGTTGACTATTTCTTTACAGTCTGCAAGTGAGTAAGCAATTATTCTTTCTAATACGGTGTTGAAGAACGGGAGGGAGAGCAGACATCCCAGGCGTACTCAACTTGCGGTTCAGAATCATTCTTCTATTTTGTTCTGTTGCTAATCAGCACAACCGTAAAAGCAGCACCAATATAATTTTATGAGAGGCATTGTGATGGAATCAGGCGCTCGTCAATTGTTTGGCAAATAGAGTTATGGGTATAATCTCAAAGCTTGTTTATTTCTCTTGCTTTGGATTAAAAAAATGTCCATCCATCTTGAACTGAAGTCGAGATATTTGCTGTTGAAGGAGGTAGGGTCGCCTGGTAACAAAGGTAAAATAATCTTGAAAATGGCCGCAAAAACTTGATGACTTTCAGAGCCTGAAATTTCATGTAAATGCAAATTTACTATTTGTGTTGCTTTGATCAAAGGTTGTCAGTAAAACTAATACAAAAATGTGTATTTAGATTAAATTAAAAGGTACTGAGTCTAAAAAAAAGGAAATTCGAAAAATTGCCCAATCAAAAGACAATGTCGTTTTTTCTTGACTTCATTATTTTGTCAAGTGCCTGGTTTCAAAACAATGCAACACATATACAGAGATACACGTCCTGGCTTTTAGCTCTATTTGCATCAAAAGGTTTCAATTTTACCTTGTTAAAATGTTGGTGTTTTAACATCCTGTCGGATACTCAGCAATAAGACTCGATGCAAAATTTCTCCACCCGGGAATCGAAAAGTCGAGTTCAGGTCTTCTGTGTGCGATGGGGAAGTGTTTCGTTTCAATGAACATTCACCAGAGGCATCTTTTTTAAATCTTTGCGGGTGGCTGGCAGGTACTCTGGTGTGGTTTGCTCCTTCTTTCTTATAAAAAAAACTTACCGTTTTTATCTCTCCTCCATCTTTTTCGTCTTTCTTTCTGTCTTGTAGCACCTCTAATTTTCGTCACTTATAATATGACCTAACGAATTAGTTTGTGTCGCAAATACCGTAAAACTTACAAAAAACGTGACATCTTTAACTTCAGCCAGACGTGACCATAGAAAATACTATCGATTGGTCCTGAACAAATGGCGTCGGTGGCCTTGTAGTTAGGCAAACGTTCATAGAAATATGCCAACTAAACAGTCTTGCTATATGCGGAAAACACTATTTCCACACGCCCATGGAATGGTGAAAGGGAAATATAATAAAACTATATGTATAAAAAGGGGATTTAAAAGACTGTAGCTATTGGAGAGGAATAACGCTTTTATTAGCGCCGGGAAAAATATTTTGCGCGTTATATTGTCTCCCATCAGAACAGCAATAGATGAGACATGAAGAGAGAAACAGGCGGGTTATCGACAGGAGAAATGATGTACAGATCAACACTTTGTTCTGAGAAATATCGTAGAACAAAACAAAGAATGGAGTGTCTCAATTATTTTTAACTTTGAGGACTTTAAAAAAATGCTTCTGGTGGCATAGACCGAGAAGTCCTGATGAAAATTCTTGCAATTTATGGCATCCCAACAAAAATAATAAACTGTATAAGATCATTCATACCAAAAAAAGCTGCTGAATCCTAGTTGAAGGAGAATTATCTACACCTTTTGAAGAAAATAGTAGTGTTAGACAATGCTGCATATTATCAAAAATTTTACTAATAAAATTGAATGAATTTACTACAAATAATAGAGCATTTATTGAAAGAGCTGGAATTGAAGGTATCAATACAACCATAAAAAGGAGAAGATAACGATATCCAGTACATGTTCTAAGAATGTCAAAGATAAGATTGAGCAATCAGACATGGTATTGGAAAATAACCGGAAAAAGAAAACGAGAAAAACCAACTGGAATATATAAAGGCCCGATAAGGGATGAGGCAATCACCCAGGGTCTGGATTTAGAGGACGTGGCCATGGACAGGCAGGCGTAGCGTCGAATGCTCTCCGCCTTATGTACCTGGCGGTAGAGGGAGAATGTAAGTAGGTATCGTTTTAATTATTCTCCCTACACATGCATTATTGTATGTGTCAAGACAGGTGATGAACTGATACAAAAACGGAAAAAACAACTAACCACTCACCGGAACTCTGGCGTCTCCATGTTGAAGACCATGGACATGTTGTGTAGAGCTGCGGAGATGGCAGGCAGACAGAAGAGGAAAATCCTCACTTTCTGGTAGAGCCCGAACTCACCCACACTTTTCAGCATGTCTTCGTAGGCCGTCATGGTGACGTCAGGGTGCGGGTGTGTGCGTGTGTGTGCGTGTGTGTGTATGTGTGTGTGTGTGTGTTTGGGTGTGTGTGTGCGGGTGTGAGGGTGGGTGTATGTGTGAGGATCTGTGTGTTAGGTTAGCACGTTGTCTGGGTCGAGAAGGTCTGAAAAGAAAACAATAAAAGTTTCCCCCCACCTTTCAAACGAGGATCACAGTTGTTCTTACACTAAGGAAGAAAGGAAGAGAAAGAGAAGAAACGTAAGAAAAAGCTTATTTGATTATCAATTTCAGAAAAATATAGGCCTACACTGTTTTATGGATATAAGATTTTTGCGTCATGGTGGAATCAGGCGCTTGTCAATTTTGTATGTGCAGAGTTATTGGTATAATCTTAAAAACTACTTGTTTGCTTAGTTTTCGGTGGAAATAAATTCGCAACCTACCTATCTTGACTCAAATTTGAGATATTTGCTACTGAATGAGGTGAGAATCGCCAGATTTAAAGGTAAAATTTGGGACAAAATGTCAATGTCCGCCAAAGTTTGGTAACTTCAAACGCTTTGGCCTCATAAAAACTGCAAATATGTATTTGTTGTGCCTTTGATCAGTTTTTCTGTAAAATCCAATCAGAATGTATTGTTACATAGACATATTCTAACCCCCCCCCCCAAAAAAAAAAAAAAGAAAAAAAGTCATAAAACATTACCCAACGGACGGAAATCATTATGTTTCTTCGATTTTACTGTTTTGAAGAGCGCTTGATTTCACCCCGATGTCACATATAGATGGTAGCCTACATTGCCTTCTGTCAGAAATACAACAGGTTCATATTTTATCCAATAATATTGGGGGGTTTTCTAGTGAGACATCGTATCCCTCTCAGCCTGAGTTGGCCTAGACAGGCAGTGTCAAAGACCGCGTCCTCAGTGACGTAAATAAATGACATGTGGTTCTGGGCGAGTGGGAAAGTCACTGTCCGTAACCTCTTGGCTCGTTCTGCCTTTACCGAGAGAGCAAGAGCCGCGTTCAGAGCTAGAGTCATGGAATTAGTCTCCTCTATCGAACCTTACACACAGAATACTCAAACTGGGGGGACCTTTCTCAGCGAATGAGGGTGTGTTGATGACCTAGGCAATGGTATTTGACCAGTCGATACCTAAAATTGCCCAGTTCTATTTGGCAATTTTGGCCGTTTTAAGTTACTTAAACCAAATGTTCTATCTGCTCTATCAAAATCGTAAGATTTTTCGGAGTCCTTAGCAAGATATTCAAAGATATGCATTAAAAAAAGCTTGACATGTTGTGAAACTCAAACTTTTTAACGTCAAGTTTCTGAAGAACTGCCTTGAGCCGATAGAACTTTGTAATTATGAGTAATTTCGAGTAGGCCATTTGGTAACTTTAGTTATTTCGATAATGGCAGGTGATATTGAATGTTCCTCTTGGAAATGATAAGTATACGTGCAGGTGGGCGGTATAAATGCGTTGGTTTCTTAAGGGTGGCAGCCCATGGGCACTGGTTATGATCTTTGTCCTTCACAGCCGAAAATGAGCTTACCGTGTCATCATTTTTAACGAAATTTTCTCTCTTTCTTTTTGTTGTTGTTGTTTTGTTGTTTTTTTGTGTGTTTTTTTTTTGGGGGGGGGGTGCTTAGATTGCTGATCAGGCCACTTTTCGCCCGAATACCGGCATTACAAAAGTTGGCAAGCACTTGTTACAAACTTAGACACTTTAGGTGACTTCCCATGAAAGATTTTTTTTTGGGGGGGGGGGGGGGCGTGTTGGTAAAAAGCATAGTTCCCATCCTTTCGGAAACGGCTCCGGTTGTGGAGGGAGGGGGGTTGTTTTGTTGCTGCCAACATCTCAACATTCGCCAGAGCCATTTCAGTGACAAGAAAGGATACGACCACAACGGAACATCAGGTAAGTACTGTTGGCTGGATTCGGAGAAACTGCTGAGACGATCAGACATTGACTTTTAACTGAAACTTATAACCTGTCCTTGAGCTTAGACGATTTCATTTTTTTTTTAATTACAGATGTTCACGTGGCTAGCTATGGAACTGATGTTCATGTCTAGTTCAAGGTTAGAGCTACAATCTCTCGTAGTTTTCGGTAACAATGAGTATTTTTTTTTATGATGACGTCTTAGCCCTAGAACTTTTCAAGACTCCATTACTTCGGTTGTGCTATTCTAAAAAAAAATAACTAAATAACTTTAGAGATGGCCGTGCAAAAAAAAGGCCAAAACAATTGACGACAGAGCTTAGTAGTATAAGGTTTAGGGAAAAGCAACTGACAAAATAAGTCGAGTCGAAGTAACAGCGGAGGAATTAACGTAAGTAGCATAACTCTTTGGGGTTCATCAAAAGATTTTGCAAGGTCTTTGGTGGCAAACAAAGAACAAAGCCAAGAAGAACAAGTTACAAAAAAAGGCGGAACAGAGGGAAAAAAAGGTAAAAAAAAAAAACCAGGAAGAAAAAAATAAGGAAAAACAAAAAGAGTTGAAGTAAAAATAAAAACGAAACAAACAAACAAAACTTAACAAAAGAAGGGGGGAAAAGAAATGAAGAAGTAAACATAAAAAAGGTAAGAAATAAGAAAAGCAATACAGAGACACAAAAAAATTGAAACATAAATAAATTATTTTAAAGGTGAAATTTGGGAAGAAAAAAAAAAGAATAAAAAAAGGCCATCACAGAGTGGCTAACCTTCAAAAACTGATGAGAACGTCCCAGTCAATGAACAGCTCCTCCTGCTGGCTGACACACAATACAGTGGGCCGGGCACAAATCCTCTCCGACGTATATACAATAATGTGTAGGTTTGTGTCTTATTTATTTGTCAGTCACGGCCAATAACAGTTCATTCAGTGAATCTATAAATTATTATGGTTATAAGATACAATTGGCTAGGACCGACCATATCTAGTTTGGTTCTTTCGAGGTAGCGGATAGAGAATGATTCCTATAGTAGTAATAATTAACACTGGCTTCGGTGGCGTAGTGGTTAGGCTCTATTAGGCTCTCAACCGTAAAGTCGGGGGTTTGAAATCCGCCACAGGGTTGTCGTTGTGTCCATGGTAAAGGCATATTTTTTACAAATTTTCCTCACTTCAGATAGCATGTAATGTGTACCCTTCTGAAGACAAAGAAATGTCAAGTCAGTTTGTAAGTGTTTTAGCTGTGTTCCATGGACTGCTTGTATCATAATAGGAGAAAAGAGTATACTGTAGAGCTAGGAAACGTGCTTTATCAGGGCTGTCTGTCAAGGTGGTCCTTAACTTTTGTAGCGGTGCGCGAGGAGCTATTGACTTTTTAATATCATCTGAAAGTATGTTCGTTTGTCTTGCTTTTGATAAAATATTTTAATGAGTATCTTTCTACTTCGAATAAAAGTTGATTCGCGAGTGGATGCGATGGGAGTCCCCTGGTGTCTGAAATATATTGTTAAATATGCCAAAGGTATTTTTAAAAGCAGAGACAATTGTCCGACAGGCGGAGAAGGGTCGTTGTTTTCTTCGGTTTCGTTATTTTGACGAGCGCCTGGTTTCACCACGATGACATAATATAAATAGTAATGTGTGAATCCACCAGGCACGTTCGGTGCCAGGCCCCTTCACTCGAAAATGTCCGCAGTATATTTTCTTTCATTTAAAAAAGTTTAGGTTCCACCCCAGCGATTTCAGTAATAGCACAAGAAAAGAAACGGACAACCGTACTAACATAACTAAGCAGCAAGTACAATATAAACGAAAGAAAAGAAAAAGAAACTCGCAATCACAGTTTTTACACTGGAATACATGTACTAGAGGAATTTTTTATTTTAAAAAATAAAATTAAAAATAAATAAATAAATAAAATAACAACCAGAAAAAAAGCAGTTTGAACATAGCGAACACGAACCGAACAAGTTGATTGGAGTACACTTTTTCCTTGTAACCGTGTCGTTTGCGAGTCAGTGAAGTGAACCAGGACGTCACACTGTTACGTCTGCACGTTCATCATAATATGCAGAATATATAACGGTTAGTAGGCTGAGGAATACGCACGCGCTTGGGGTTGTAGTAGAATGGATTTCGACAATGTTGCTCTTTGTATCGTTAGTTATAATAAGACGGCTGTTAATGAGACAGGTTGCTTATTCGTGCCTATCAGGGCGTTGAGCTCACAAAAACATGAATTGTAGCAGGTGCTCAGCATGTGGAATACACAGTACGAAGAGGTTAATGTCGGTAAGCGCGAAATAAAGCGCTTTCAGACGAGAGACCTGTGTCCATCCGTCCGTTCGTCCATTAGTCAGTCCGTCCGTCCGTTCGTCCATTTGTCCGTCCGTCCGTTCGTCCGCTTAATAAACAGTAACTATCTGGATACATGAAATTCATATATCAAACCGCGTGGTTCTTTGTTGTGGTTCCTTTTTTTCCTTGGGAAAATTTTGCCCGTAAAACTGGTCTAACTTTGTCCTATATAGGGAACTGAAAAGCTATAGTCGAATCCTATTACGTTTTGTAAGTTTTATTAGAAGCAGTTTCGACAATGTTCCCCCATATATCGTTATAATGTAATGGTTGTTGACGTAATGACTTTGGGTTACCTACCCATGACTATCGATCAGGGCGTTGAACTCATAAAACCGTGAATAGTCGCTACCTCAGAATTACAAAATGTGAGACAGCGTGGTGGAATCAGGCTCTCGTCAATTTTGGGGCAAGTAGAGTTATTGGTATCATCTTATAGCTTGTTCCCTTGTTTTTATTGGGATGGAAAAAATATCCATTTATCTTGAATAGAAGTTGAGATATTTGCAACAGAATGAAGTTGGGGTCACCTGTTTTCAGAGGTAAAATTAGTGAGAAAATGGCCGCCACAGATTAGTTATTTCCTTAGCTTAGAGTCCATGGTAACTGAAAATTTACATTTTTGTGCCTTTATTCAACGGTTTTAGAAAACTGCACACAGAAATGAGTTCTTTAATGGGCATGAAAGGCGTTGAACCAAAAAACAAGCATTTGATCAAAATTCACAAACCAGCGAAAAGTCCAAGTTTCTTCACTTTGATTATTTTGACGAGAGCCTGATTCCACCACACTGCCTCACAAATGCTCTCTGCCTAGAGCCTATAGTGTGGTCAACATTTTGTGGAGTAACGCAAATATCTTTATAACGGGAGAATAAATGTCACCAATACTTTACACCGCAGTTTGTCTTAATTTCTCTTAAATTAAGCATACTTTTCCACAACAATTGAGGCTAGACTAAAAAAAACGTTTCTTCATAAATTTAAATGAAATACATGTACTGCAAACCTCCTTCACGCGGAAAATAGATAATTGTTCATAGCACTTCCCGCTTCTCGCACATATTTTGTATACGCATATGGGCTACGTCACAGCTTACCAATGACTTTTTAGTGGCAAAACTAGTTATAAGAAATTAATTTTGTAGTGAACACTGTTTTGCACTAAAAGTTATCAAAATATGCGTTCAATAAAGATAATCTCGCGATTAGAAAAAACAAACAAAAACAAAGAGACGAACTTGCTTTTAAAAGTGACTAGCTGGGTCCCCTTTCGATGAAAGGAATGATCGGTGTATTAACATCAAATGAAAGTCTTTGGCCTACTATATTTACACTCTACTGGAATGAGGCAATAAATCTTGAGAGATGCAAAAACAATTAGAAGGTCTAGATCTATATTTTCAAAACAAAATGCGCCTCGCCAAATATCACTTCCACACTGGATTTTCTAAAATTACAGAGACAGAAGCGTCGGCCTACAAAAGCGATCGGCGAAACAAAGAAATCTAGCTTTTTGCAGCAAAACTGTCTCAAAACTGAAAAAAACCCCGAAAGGATTCATGATCTGGAGAAAATTTTAATCTTTTGGAGAAAACCGCAAGTCGATCGAAGCAGCCATTAAAAAGCCCTTTGAATAGCAAAATTCGGCCACCACAGATACAAATGAAGATAATAGATATCGTCCCAGCTGTAAACCTTTTAAAATCAGTAGAAACCACCCACTAGTATTTTTTATTATTGTTTAATAAGGATTGTATTTACAAAAATATTGACCTGTTAAGACAAATTCACACAACTCACTGTTCAAAAACTGGAGAGTTTATGTTCGATACTTGAGAAGATATTTGACAATAAGTTACGCCACGAATATTTGACCGCACAAGATCTATAGTTTTGAGAAATACGACGTAAAAGATTTTGAGTTTGACATCATGTCAAGCTTTTTCGACTGCAATTCTTTGAATAATGACTCCGAATAACCTTACGATTTTGATAGAGCAAGTAGAATATTTAGTTTCTGACATCATATCTCAGAAACTCACAACGACAAAAATGTCAAGTACGAGTAGAACTTTATAATTCTGAGGTAGCGTAGTAATGATAGTATCAGGTGCACAGCATGTAGAGGGGCTCTCGTGGCCTAGAAGGTTAAGGTGTTGACCTCTCATTCAAAAGGTCCCGGGTTCGAATCCGGGTAGTGACAGAAAAATTTTCTTCTCTAAAATTGTCTCCTTCCACCTTCTTTCCTGCTCTCTAGCAATGTTCTGTTGTCTGCTTTCATTTCCACTTTCTGCCCCAACCCCCTCACCTCCTTTGCCCCCTTCTCTGGGCTCCTGACTCTTTCTGCAGCCTTTCTACTGCTACTCCTAGGCTCCTCCTTATTGCTGTCTTTCTGCCACACCCCTGATCTTCTAGTAGGAAAGATCTACACCTAGCCTTCTCGGACAAGGGCGAAAAATCTCGGAGGGCCCGTGTGCAAGTTGCGCATGTTAAAGATCCCTTGGTCGTCTAAAATCATTAAGAGTAGGCTTCCGCCACCACCCGGGCAAAATTTAAAATTTCCTACCAACTGAAAATATTAGGTGTGTCCCGCGGGCTCATATTATTATGACCATATGCAGTTGCGAGCGCCGTAAAACACTTTACAAAAAAAACAAAAAAACAAAACAATCAGCATGTAGTAAGGAGCAGTTGGTGTCGGTAAGGCGCGAATTACCCTACGTGTCCACTGAGATGGATACGGCCCGATCTTTTTGCCGGGAGGAAGAAAATCGGTCGGGCTGTTTCCGTCTTGTGTGTCAACCAGTTTGGACAAGACACGACTCGTCTGTAGGCCTCCTGGACGTTTTATTCCACACATTGTGTCCCAAGGCTGTGTCCTCGGTACAAGGCTATAAATAGTCGAGGTCAATGAACCCAAGGTGGGAATAAGAAAAGAATGGATTTTTAAAGGAAAATTTGTAAAATTGTTAATACCAGGTGGTTTGCGCGTAGACTTAGCTAATATTGAGACGCTGATTACGATCAAAATTAGGGAAAAAAATTTATCTCCGGCGTGGCTTGGGCTCATGAGTCACGATCCGGCCTGGCTAAAATGCAGAAAGCGGCTTTCCAACTGACACGTCTTTTGTCGAGGCGTGCTATGTAGTGTCTGTTGACACAGCCAAAGGATTTTTCCCACTGATTTCTTGGGAAATAATCGGTGTTCCATTTCAACTACCGACTTTCCGAGAGACGGACGGAATCGTGTCGGTTGGCGTCCGTCGCAGTGGACACGGGCACTAAAGACGCTTTGAAACCAGAGACCTGTGCCGGCTGTCGATCCGTCCGTCCGTCAATTCGTCCGTCGGTGTGTAACTCTGTCTGCCTGTCTGTCCGTTTAACGGACGGTAACTGACTAGGGACCTTATACAAATGTATTCATATCACATCACGTGGTTGTTTGTTGTTGCACCTTTTTCACGTGGGACAAATTGAGATTACACTACTTGTCATCTATTGTATTTTCTCGGGAACTGACGAACTACGCAGAATAGGACAACTGTCAACATATCTTAGTGTTGATTCCATCAAAACCCTCATCTCTTCTTTTGTCCTTTCACGTCTAGACTACTGCATTGCTTTGTTTGGAAACCTTCCCACTGAACCGTTAAATAGACTACAATCTCATAGATAGAATCGCCAGATGTATCAATGATACGAGAAATCGGATGCTTAAGAACAAATTAAAATTAAATGAGGATAAGACCGAAATATTATTTCTTCGTAGTAGCGCATGCAATGAAATCGACAATATCAGAATAAACATCAATGGTCACGAAATATCAGCCCAAACTACAATTAAAAATTTAGATATAGCGCTAGATCAAGATATGTCAATGGAATCCCATGTATCCAATCTTTGTAAAATTCTATATCTCCAACTGAAGAAAATAGGGAGCATTAGAAAATATCTATCTGTTGGTGTCACCAAAACTTTAATAACATCACTTATATTGTCAAGGATTGATTATTGCAATTCCTTACTGGCAAGTGTACCTGATGAACAGTTACGACAACTAAAAATATTGCGGCCAAAATAATTACTAAGAAACTAAAGCATGATCATGTGACTCCTATTTTAAAAGAACTACACTGGCTTCCGGTGAAAGAGCGTATCATATATAAAATCTGTTTAACTTGCTACAAGTGCTTACATGATTTATCACCTGACTATCTAAAATAGTTTTTAACACCCTATGTACCTCCAAGAACGCTCAGATCATCAAGTGACAAAACAACCCTTGTTAAACCTAAAATCAATTACAAATCATATGGCCAACGCTCTTTTTCATATTTTGTCCCACTTGTTTGGAATAGGCTTCCAAAACCTATCAGAGAAGCAGAAAATCTAGGTATTTTTAAGAAGAAACTAAAAGCATTTCTATTTTCATCATATTTCGATTAGTCAGAATCCATCCCAGCTGTAGATCGTTGTTACTTTGTATGTGCATATGTGCGTATGTACGTATGTGTGTATGTGTGTATGTATGTGTGTATGTGTTTGTGTGGTGCGTGCTTGCGTGCGTATGTGTGGGCACGCGTATGTAACACTATGTACTGTAAAATTGATTTGTAAATCCATAATATGTATCATGTTAAGCGCATAGAGCATTGCATAAGTGGATATGCGCTATATAAATGCAATCCATTATCATTATTATTATCATTATTACAGTGACTCCAGAATCAAGCTGCTCGCATAATTTTAAAGAAACCTCTCAAAGAGCATATAACACCAATGCTAATTCAACTACATTGGCTCCCGGTGAAAGAACGAATTAAGTATAAAATAATTGTTCTTTGTTTTAAGTGCGTCAATAACATTGCACCGTCATATCTTTGTGACATGGTCATTGAGTATATACCATCTCAACCTTTAAGATCGGCAACGAAAAGACTTTTAAGACCTGTCCTAAGCAAAAGTCAGAGACTCGGAGGGAGAGCTTTCTCACACCACGCCCCCCTCCTTATATGGAATGCGTTACCAGCTCATCTACGAGAGTCCACCACTTTATCAAAATTTTAATCAGCCCGTAAAACACATTTGTTTCAGTCCAGCTTCAATCCGTAATTTCCGACATTCCCACTACAAATATTATTATGTTCTCTCAGTATCTATTATTCATGCCGCTCTGTTCTGTAAGAATTTATGACTGTGTGAATTCATCAATGTGTGCGAGGGTGTATGGTTATTCATTGCGGGATTGTCTTTACTCAAGGGTGTACTGAAGAGAGAGAGAGAGAGAGAGAGAGAGAGAGAGAGAGAGAGAGAGAGAGAGAGAGAGAGAGAGAGAGAGAGAGAGAGACAGTGAGACTAGTGAGAGAGAGAGAGAGAGAGAGAGAGAGAGAGAGAGAGAGAGAGAGAGAGAAACACGATTACTATGGTAGCTGTACGCTTCATATGTTCTTTGTATTTTGTATTATGGTACAGCGCACTGAGCACTTCTTTGCGGAAATGCGCTATATAAATGCAATTTATTATTATTATTATTATTATTATTATTATTATTATTATTATTATTATTATTATTATTATTATTATTTAGTAAATCCTATCATATTTAGTTTGCTTTTGCAACAGAATTTGACCAGGAGTAGATCTACGAAATAATAATAAGATAACAACAGGTTTAACCATTTCAACAAACAAATGTGTTCGAAAAAAGAATAGCATATCTGAATTTGCTCCACTAAATGCTACATAAGATTTGACGGAAGAAGTAATTCAATGGCCGCTGTTAAACCAACTAAACGGCCCCTTGCCAAGTCTCAGCAACTGTGTGTAGCATGCAAGACTTAGACATGTATGTTTTGTGTTTCGGAACGAAACGGTATTATGACATATTATGATGTCGGTTGTCAAAGATTTTTCAAACGCTACCGCTTCACCATGTTGTGACATGTGTGTGACATCATACCTTCAGGAGAGTTGAGCAACTAAATTTTGTAAGGCATCGTGGTGAAATCAGGCGCTGGTAAATAATAATAAACTTTAACTAAGAAACGAGCATTTTCCCATCGTTTTGGCAATTTTTCAAACGCATTTTTGCACATTTTAATTTTTTTTTTCTGGCTCAACATATTTCATGTCTCCCTAAAAGCACATTTCTGTGTGGATTTTCCCGAAACACGTTCAATTAAGGTACAAAAATTGTATACTTTCAGTTTTCAAGGTCTCAAGATTATGGAAGTCTCCAAATTTTGACGGAAATTTTCTCGCTACTTTTGCATCTGAAACTATGCTAACCCCATCCCATTTATTAATTCAAAATATATCGACTTCTATTCAAGATACATGGGTATTCATTTCATCGAAAGCAAGACAAATGAGCGCCATATTTCAAGACATCGTGACATATTTTCTACTCACAGTAAGCTTATGCTAGAACTTTAACAATATGAAGCTTTTTGCTATGCAGACCGGAGTCTGTGGTGAAACGGTTAGGCGCTTCGCTGTGGCACGCAGGACACCCGAGTCGATTCCCGAGAGGGGAGAAATTTCTATCTAGTATCTCGGTCTTTTCGCTAGGATGCTGTACACCTCTAGCTGAGCCTTGGTTAACTCTGATCAGATAAGATACGAAGCCCTTCCCCTAAACTACATGAACTATGTCGATAAAGGCGTAAAAACACGAACAGTTACAAAGCGACCATAGTGGATTCAGTTTTGGGGTATAATTTTTTTTTTTAATCCCCACGCTGAAGGTAATCGAACTACGGACAGACGGTGTCATAGGTGAAGACTAGACCTGTTGAACGTCTGAGACTCCTGGGTCCATTTTACTAGAAAAAATGAACTTGACGTCCAATGTATTTTGTTTTTTGAATGTTAACGATTCCCATTCAAGGAAAAATAATAATCCAGTGTGCCGGTTAATGTTACTTAAAAAAGGACGAGTGCTGCCAGATATAAGACATTAGGAGAGGCAGGGATTGGTCTGTGGTCGAAGATGCGCTTGGAGAGTACACAACAGTGAAGACAACATTGGGTAGAGAATGTCGCAACTGGCCACTTGGAGCTACAAACACTGAAATTGAAACCCTGATAGAAGAGCATAGCGAACATGGAGATGCTGTGATCTTCATGGATGGATCAGTCTACAAAGGAGTCAAATCGCGCTGGGCCTTCAGTGTCAGAGTTGATGGGGTAGTAGTGAAATAGCAAAGTGGAGCTACTGCACTGACAACATCAAGTATGTGTATGGAGATAAAAGCCATAAGTGAAGCTCTACACTGGATCAAGAACACTAGCCATCAGCGAGCAGTAATCATTACTGACTCAATGAGCACGCTACAGAAGGTACAGAAAGGGATGCTGTATGTGGACTGGAAGGCTACAATCAGGGAGAGCAGCCTGGAAAGAGTGGCCTGGATCTTCTGCCCGGGTCATGCGGGGGGTAACCGGCAACGAGAGAGCGGACAAGCAGGTTGGAGAAGCAAAAGTGGGAGGGAATTTGACACTGGACCCACCAACCGTCCTAACCGCTGTAAGGGAAAATTTGAGGAAGAATAGGGGGGATAGCGGTTCCCACACTCTAGGGTGATTGAAGGAGAAGGGGATCCAAAGAGGAGAGGGGAAACACAGCCATCTGTGCGGACCAGTCCGACGGATCTCCAACCAGATCATG
>NW_004797459.1:246157-248773 GCF_000002075.1 Aplysia californica | reverse complement strand
TGGAGACTATAAGTAGACAGACTCTGGGATGGATCCTGAAGAGGGGGGGGGGGGGGAACAGAGATGGACGTGTCCGACTGCAGTGACCCCGACACAGTGGGCAAGTAATACAAGTGATACAAGGACGAGAATTAATATACGCCAGCGACAAAATTGATTCTTGCTGTAGAGGGATGTATGCATCGAAAGACAGATGGAAGTGGAGGTCCATGATCGCCCACGCCAGTCGGCAAAGCACCGGATGATTATGATGTAGAGGGATTAACATGCGATTGCGATATTGTTCATGGTGCATAAAAATGGTATTAATTGTATTCATTTTAATTATAGTCCCACTGCTTTATCCTACTTTTAATTGACTTCGTTATATAGTCGACCTACTTTTATGACCACCTGTCAAAGACAATGAGCCATCCAAAAGACCACCGCTCGCCCGCTTGCATTTGGGTTTTTTCTCTCTATAATTGTAATGAAATTGTCAATGCGGTCTTCCTTGTCTAGGAAGATCACTTTTTTAAGTCCGGCAATATGAGGTTGTCTTTGATGAATCCAACTGCAGTTTTTTGTCCTATAGCAAGAATGTAAAAAAATAAATAATATAATTAAATGAAACAAAAAAAGGAACACAAAAAACACCAAAAAAATAACAACCAAAGAACACCACTCAATATATTCTATGTCAATTTATTGGTGTCATGAACATATTAATATTTTAGTTGGATAGTGATACTGGGTGAACAGAATGCTAACAAAGTTGATCTACCACGCGTCAACCAAAAGCACTTTTTCATTTCTATCTATCTATCTATCTATCTATCTATCTATCTATCTATCTATCTATCTATCTACTTACCTGCCAGTCGATCTGTCTGTTCATTTAATGTTTGTCCGTGTGCAGCATGAAGCCTATAAATCTACGTGGCAGGCAGAGCTTTTATATTTAAAGAAATATTTTTTCCTCAACTAATATCTGGTTTACTTCCACTCGTCTGCCTTTCTCATCGCGCACGTTTCTAATGTAGGTTGTGACGACCCCATCCACACAATTTATACAATATTTAGAGACGGGTTTGACCTTGCCTGCCAGAGCCAACACCGACTGAGAGGGGTACAACTACAACCGAGATCCTTGATGGAAAAAAACCAAACAAACAAAACTATCCCTGTATAAAAAAAAGAACAAAAAGCAAACTCTTCCAGCTGTGTTTTCTGTTTTCTCTGTGCGACGTGGGAGGGGGGAGGGGTAGGCTTCAGATAGCTACACAACAGACGCCAGTTAGGCTAACTTTGTACTTTTTTTACATTGTATTGGTGAAATTGTGTACCAAGTTATTTGTGTATGTCTATTTGTGTGTGTGTGTTAATTTGTGCATGTGTGCGTGTGTGCGTATGTGCGAGTGTCCGTGTATGTATGTATGTATGTATGTATGTATGTATGTATGTATGTATGTATGTATGTATGTATGTATGTATGTATGTATGTATGTATGTATGTATGTATGTGTGTGTGTGTATGTATGTATGTATGTATGTATGTATGTATGTATGTATGTATGTATGTATGTATGTATGTATGTATGTATGTATGTATGTATGTATGTATGTATGTATGTATGTATGTAGGTAGGTAGGTAGGTAGGTAGGTAGGTAGGTAGGTAGGTAAGTAGGTATGTATGTATGTATGTAGGTAGGTAGGTAGGTAGGTAGGTAGGTAGGTAGGTTGTGTATGTATGTATGTATGTATGTATGTATGTATGTATGTATGTATGTATGTATGTAACGTTTCCTATTTATGAAACAATATCACTTAATAGAATGAAACCTTCATTAAATGCAAATCGAAATCTTAAGAAAAGGAAAAGTTTATTGACCAACCAGACATATTATTATGTTACAAACGATATGCATAGCAATCAACAAAACAAACCAAAAAGCAATGGCATTAGCTTGGAACAGGGTGCATATCAGAGTATTGGTAACTGAGGTGGAACATCGTGTACTTTGTTTTAAACTATATTGCCCCTGGCGTTTTAAAGCTAGATTGAATTTTCTCTTGGGGGTAGGGGTTGGGAAATGACAGTTTGATTTTTTTGTTTCCTCGTTTGTTTGGGATTTATTTTTTGTTTTCTCGTCTGTTTGTTTGTTTGTTTGATTTCCTGTTCGTTTATCTGTTTGACTTTCCTAGCACGGCTGTTTCTGTTAGTATTGTATCTTTTTCATTATTTTCATTTTGGTGTAAGCACGAGGCGGTTGGGTGTTGTTGTTGTTGTTGTTGTGTTTTTTTTGTGTTTTTTTGTTTTGTTTTTTTTTGGGGGGGGAGGGGGGTTATAACTAGAGGACAGATTTTTTTTCTCAAAATGCAAGACACACCCAAGAAGTAATTGGTGGAAAACTAACTTTCTCTTGATTTTAATTCGTTCGTTGGCTTATTACTCAAATGTGCATGAGCACGTAGAGGCTACTACGTAGTGTTGCTATCTGAGCAGCAACGTCTGCCAAGTTGTGTGGAACGGGGGGTTGAGGGCATGTGCAACATGCAGAAAAAATGTTTACAATTTCAATGTGAGAGGATTTTTAAACTTGCGTCATAATCCATGGATTGTTTGTAAATTGTTT
>NW_004797459.1:237928-239971 GCF_000002075.1 Aplysia californica | reverse complement strand
GTTGAATGTGGATTCTCCATCAGTATTGTACGAAAAGGAGTGCTTTTAAACAAAATATAAATATATAAAACATAGTAGGCCTACAAGTATTCACACCTTTACACCGCCAACTGTCCGAGTTGTATGGTCCTAAAGTAAATTTGCCTCACCATAGCGACAGAGGTACACACTGCACACGATGCACAACACCTACTTTGACCATCTTTCTCCCACAAGAGAGAAAGAGAGAGAGAGAGAGAGAGAGAGAGAGAGAGAGAGAGAGAGAGAGAGAGAGAGAGAGAGAGAGAGAGAGAGAGAGAGAGAGAGATGCTGAGACACACACTCACAGACAAACATTTCCTATACCCCACACACCTTCACACATCACTACCACCACAAATAACAGAAACAACAACAACAAAAACAACAACAACAATAACAACAACAACAACAACAACCAGCAACAACAGCAATACTAATAAACACCACAACTACCATCATTAACAACTGACAGCAACAGCAACAACAACCACCAAAAAATCATCAACACCACCACCACCACCACCACCACCAACAACAACAACAACAACAAATAACAACAAACAACAAATAAAAAACAAACAACATCAACAAACAACAACAACAACAACAACACCAATATCCAAACCAAAGCCTGACCTTCCAGAAGAAGATGAGCATCAGCATGGTGACCACTGTGACGTAGAGGATGATGGACAACACAATCACACCCGGGCCCCAGTGGTAGTCTATGTCGGCGGCACGGGTCATCACCAGGTAAATGTCTTCTTTCGAAATACCGTTCTGTTCACTCAGCATTAAAAAAAAAGAAAGATAGAAAGATAGAAAGATAGAAAGATAGAAAGAAATAAAAATTAAATAATCCCAGCAATTATGACCTTGATACAGATAATATTCATCATCATCATCATCATCATCATCATCATCATCATCATCATCATCATCATCATCCTATAATAAAAGGTGGTGCCAAAGTTCTGCCCGCAAAGGCTTTTTGTGACAATACCAATCGTTTTGGAAAAATGCAACCCAAAAAATTTAATTTAAAAAATAAGAAATTGGTCTTAATCGTGAGTATTAGCAATACTGTATGTATGGCCTTAGCCGACAATCAACTCAAAGAAATCTGACCACACCACTGAGCAAAAATGCAGAAGGGTTTCGAGTTCACCCCCAATTATTAACAAACGCTTACTACAAAGCTCACCGAGACACAAATTGTTTTTTTGTTATCTGTATTGTCGGTGAGTTTGAGGACAAGAAAAATAAGAAAAACCTACCCCACCAACTCGACAGTATAAATTACTTAACTTTTTACTTTTACTTTTTTTTATCGTCTGAGGCGTTAATTAAGCGCCGATGGGAGAGGCAGTTTTCTATGGTAGACCAGCTCTGAAGCTCTTTCGGTTATGATATTTTGATTTCTCAGGGTTTCCTTGACACCCCCGGTCCACTGTTTGCGTGGCCTTCCATGACACCATAATTCATTGTAATACATTTTGTTGTGTCTCTCTCCCTTGCGTGGTCGCAAAACTCACTGATAAACAGTTAGTAGGCCAAATCTTTTGTTGTTCTTTGATACTCAGATTCGCAACAAGGGGCCCGATGTTGTGTACTTGGGAAAGGCACTTTACACGAATGTTCCACACTTCACACAGGTGAGAATGGGTACCCAGCTATAGACAGTCTGTTCGTTAGTGTTTGAGCGCTTAATCAGCTGCTTGCACTGTATGCTTCCCGAGAAGCTGAGAATGTTTCTGAGAATCCTGTGGTCTGCTGGGGTGATAGTAATAATATAGTGCAAAGCCTAGACGGTTAGAGAACGAATAAGAACGTATAGTGTAAAGCACATCGAGCTTGCTTTCAAGCCGGGATATGCGCTATACAAAAATATGCTAAATTATTATGATTATTCATTTTACTAAGCTAACAGTTAACCACCTCGGTGCCGCAGGCACAAGTCATAAATTAAATTCCTGCGAGAGTGAGAGGGTTGAGGGGTAGGGATGTGTATGGGTGGGGGGG
>NW_004797459.1:234875-236070 GCF_000002075.1 Aplysia californica | reverse complement strand
GGGGGGTTCTTGAGTTTCTTTTTTGTTCCTTTTTTTGAGGGGGTGGGGGTGCCGAATTATATAACAGTCTCGATGGTGGCAGACACACAGGGTACAAACAACCCACAGCTCCAAAGTAATAACAAGCTTAGTTACATAGTGGTAGATCTATAATTATTATATTTACAGCTGTACTAAATGTAAAATATTAGGCGTGATTTTTTTTCTTTCCTGTTTTTTTATATTTTTTTTATTGTTGTTTAGTTTTTAGTTTTAGTAGAGAGTTTTACGGCGCTCGCAACTGCATGAGGTCATATGAGGGCCGGAAGATTAGAGGTGTTACAAGAGAGTAACAAACATAAAAAAGAAGAAGGGGAGATAAGGACAATAGATGTTTGATAGGAAAGAAGAAGCAAACCACGCCAGAGCACCCGCCAACCACCCACTGATTGTTGTTTGCTTGTTTGTTCCATTGCTTAATTCCGTGTCAGAAAACGGTCTCGATGAAGGGAAACACTTGCGGTAGATGTGCAAAGCAGCTCCCAAGAAAGAAAAGTCATAATTACACCATGGGTAGATCTTTCGTGTTTTCCCCTGTGCTTATACTATCTAAGTAGGCCAGCGGCACGTGCTTTGCGCGCTTGAAAAGTGCGCGGGAGAAAGAGGTAATCATGTCGATTTTGTCTCAGATTCATGCCACTTTTCCCCCAAATAGTGTAGACAAATAAAAGGATATTTACATAATTTAAAGGTTCAGTTTTCTTTCCCATTTCGAAATGTGTTAATTCTTCTTTTTTTTTTTTTTTTACAATGATGGGTGGATCGTGTTGCGCTGGGCGTGTTTCCGGTTTGTTCAGAAAGATTTCCATAGAGTAGGGTTACTCAAACGATAACCCGTCGACCAAAAGAGGTAGAAATGGCCGCATTGTATTGACACAAAAGACGGGAATCTATCTTTATTATTGTGATGGCAGATGAAAAAATAAAGCGACTCAACCAGATGTAAGAAAAACACAGTGGAAAGGAATCACCAGAAATTGCTTTGTTTTGAGGTGGGATTTTAAAAAATAGATAACAATTTATGGCTTTGGCTTAACTGGAAGGTCAATCTGTTCCCTAAACATTGATGCACAAGAATTATGTGTGCTCCTGTACAGTGAACAGGGAGAGAGTGAGAGAGAAACACAGAGAGAGAGAGAAAGATAGATATATATAT
>NW_004797459.1:228629-233687 GCF_000002075.1 Aplysia californica | reverse complement strand
AGGGGGGGGGGGTGAATGGTGAAGACTGTAGAATTTCAGTATTAATAAAGCTGTAGCATAATCAGCAGCAGCATAAACATAATCATCATCATATTCATCATCATCATCATCATCATCATCATCATCATCATCATCATCCTCATCATCATCATCATCATCATCATCAACAACAACATCATCATCATCACCATTATCATCATCATGCAATCGATTCAAATGTATTCTTCAGAATGATCAAAGCATAGATTATTTCTAATGGAAGACAAAACCTAAGTGAGTTAGATTGTCTTGTTGTTTGTATATTTATTTGTTTTACTGTTGTTGTTGTTGTTCCTCTTGATTTCATTTTTTAAGGTGGGGCGGGAAGGGCGGAGGTGGTAGGATGAGGACTTAAGGGAGGTGGGGGGGGTTCTTTTTAGTTTTAGTAATAGTTTTACGGCATTTGCAACATAATAAGATCATATAAGTGCGGAAAAATAAATGTGTTACAAGAGAGTAACATACATTTAAAAAATGGAAAAATAAGGACGATAGATATTTGATAGGAAAGAAGGCGCAAACCACATCAGAGCACCTACCAACCACCCACTGGGATTCTTTGAAACCTTGATATTATTATTCTTCAGTGGAAATGATCACAAGCACATGTCATCTCTTTTTTTCAAACCATCATTTTGTTGGGATTTTGTTTTCTTTTTTTTATATTATATTTATTTTAGTAAGGGTTTTACAGCACTTGCAATGCAAGCAGATCCCACAAGAGCCAAAGACTAGAGGAGTTACAATTAACTAACATACAAATGAAAGAGGCACAAGAGAGACGGGAACAACTAATTATGTTTGTAACCGCAAGGAACGTTTTCGATTATCTGATCAATTATTGGGAAGGGAGAATTGCACATGTTTCCACCTGGAACTGATAAATAACTTTGTAGAATTGTTTTTGCACTTTTTCAAAGATAAAATTGAAAGAATAAGAACTGATTTAGACTCTGATATGTTAGATGTAAATACAAATATAGTTGTTTATGAAAATCTTGCAATTATGAACAAGTCAACACTGAGTGAATTTAAAGTGGTATTAGAGAAAGATGGCATTAAGTATATCAAAGAGTCCCCCGCTAAACATGCGACTTAGACCCAATACCCACTTCATTGTTAGTTACGTGCATTGAAGATCTCGCAACATATGTTAAACATTTTATAAATATGTCACTCACCCCTGGAATCGTACCTGATCTTTTCAAACAAGCCATTGTAAAACCTTTACTTATATAACAAGGTCTTGATGAAAACGACCTGAGAAATTTTAGGCCAGTTTCCAATCTTAACTTTTTGTCAAAAATCCAGGAGAAAATAGCTTGGTGTCAAGTTCAACAACATTTAAAAGCTAATGACATAGAAGAACCTTTTCAATCAAAGCCACCACAGTACAAAAACCGCTCTTATAAAGGTATCATCACAGATGTTTTAAATGAAATCGATTTATAAAGAAGTCTGTGTTTTGGTTCTACTTAATTTGTCAACGGCGTTCGCTATCATCAACCACGAAATTGTACTAGAGAGATTGGAAAAGTTATTTTTACTATCAGGTACTGTTCTGTACAGCAGTGAAACCAACCAGGAGCACGGGGGAGGGGTAAGCCACGGGAAACATGAAGGAGATGCGTGGAAAGGGACACGACAGAGATGAAGCTCACTTGGAACGAGCTGGGAAGGATGGCTCAGGACAGATATAAATGGAAGGAGCTTGTATGTGGCCTATACCCTGCCAGGGGTGAAAGGCATTGATGATGATGACTGTTCTAATGTGGTTTAAATCATATCTAGAAAATAGATTTACGTCAGTGAAAATTGGCAATGATGTGTCAGATATGTTACCTCTAAAGTATTGAGTTCTTCGGGGTTCAGTCATTGCTCCTGTCATCTCTACAATATACACGCAAAGTCTGTCATCAGTAATTTCTTTATATGCCCTCAATTATAATCTTTATGCAGACGACACACAGCTGTATGGATTCACTACTACTGACAATGTACACAATCTCATAGATAGAATCGACAGATGTATCAATGATGCTAGTAAATGGATGCCCAAAAACAAATTAACATTAAATGAGGATAAGACCGAAATATTATTTATTCACAGCAGTGTACGCAATGAAATCGACAATAAACATCAAAGGCAATGAAATATCAGCCCAAACTCATATAAAAAAATCTAGGTGTAGTGCTAAATCAAGATATGTCAAAGAAATCTCATGTATCCAATCTGTGTAAAAATATATATCTCTAACTGAAGAAAATAGGGAGCATCAGAAATTAATATCTATATGTTGATATCACCAAAACTTTACTAACATCACATTATTATAAATCATATGGCCAAAGCTCTTTTTCATGTTTCTCCACCTGTTTGGAATAGGCTTCCAAAAACTATCAGAGAAGCAGAAAATCTAGAAATTTTTTAAGAAAAGACTAAATACATTTCTATTTTCATCATATTTCGATTAGACAGAATCCATACAAGCTGTAGGTCCTCGTGACTTTGTATGTGCGTATATTCGTATGTGTGTATGTATGTGTGTAATGTGTTTGTGGGTGCGTGCATGCGTGAGTATATGTGTGCACGCGTGTGTAATACTATAATACGCCTATATAAAAATTGATTTGTAATTCCTGAATATGTTTCATGTTAAGCGCATAGAGCATTGCATACGTGGATATACGCTATACAAATGCAATCCATTATTATTATTATTATTATTATTATTATTATTATTATTATTATTATTATTATAATTATTATTATTATAATTATTATTATCAATCATTATTTGTAAGGAAAGGAGGTGCTCAACTACACCAAGGGCACCAGCCAGCCACCCACCCACCCACCCACCTATCTTCGTGTATTACACTCACCGCCAGGTGGCCTGTCGCCCAGTTCCCCACGAACAAGGGAATGTGGGATAGCAGGAAGCACACCACGATGACCAGGTGAATCAGGCCGATTGACACGCGATACGAGTTCCTTTTGAAGCGATCTTTCTGAAACGTTGCCATAGTAACGGGTTTGAGGGTTGTTACGGCTAAGCCATGTGTATTTCATATACATGCTTATAAATGTTCTCCTATAATTTATACAGAGATGCTTTTTCTTTTCCTTACTCACTCACACCGAATCATACACCAAACACACACACACACACACACACACACACACACACACACACACACACACACACATATATATATATATATATATATATATATATATATATATATATATATATATATACACAAAACAAACACACACAGAAACAAACAACATACGCACACTAACACCCACAAACACTCCACACAAACACACAAACACACTCACACACACACAAATACACAGTCCCACACACACACACACACACACACACAAACACACACACAAAAACACACACACACACACAAACTTACTTCTGTTTCCAAGTACTTGTCTTCCGTGGAAGCGTCGGCATCACGTTCGATATCCATGTCTCAGCAAATGATGCCACCGTCTATAAATAGACCTCTGTCCAATAGCCGCACCTCACATTCCCTGCATAGGGGCCGTACTCAATTATCTAATGGGTGCGTAATGTTCAACTCATTTCTCATCCTCCTTTAAAAAAATACTTTTAACAAACGAAAAAAACAATGATAAAATAAATATCTCAAGTCAAAGCGGATTCACGCGCTCGACAATTCTTTGGCCAATGGATTTACTGGTATCATTTCAAAGCCTGTTCATTTGCGAGTGAAGGAGGTGGAAGTCACCTGGTGTCAGAGATAAAATTAGCGAATATATGGCCACTAAAGTTTAGTAACTTCGAAAGCTAGATTGTCCCCGGAATCTGAAAATGTACATTTTGTGTACACTGACTGACTTTTTTTCTGTAAAGTCCGCTCGGTAATGGTTTTTTTAATGGCCATAAAAGGTGTTAATTCAAAAGAAAAAAGAGTTACAAGTTATCCAACGCCGCTTTCTTTGATTTAATTACTTTGAAGAATGCCTGATTTTTACCCCGATTCCATACAAATGGATTTTGACATTTTCCCTTCAGCTTAAAGGAAAGACAAGATCTTCATTTTATAATTTTAATTATATATATTTCTCGTGTTATAATAATTATGTCTTCATCGACGCAATTTCATTTATTAGGAGACAGGATACTTAGACCAACTGGAAGTGAGAGGGGTACGACACTCAGGAAGACAGAGGCAGATAATCGTAAGAAAAATCTCGTCACACTTGAACTGAATTCACGTATTTGAGGACGAAGCGACAAACTTTGTTTTTGTTTGTTTGGGTTTTTTGGTTGTTCTGTTAAGAGTTTTAAAGCCCTCGCAACTGCATATGGTCATATGAGTGCACGGGACGCTTTAGACATGTTCAATTTGGTAAGATCTAATTTTTAATTTTGCCCGGGTAGCGACCGAAGCTTCCTCTTATCGATTTTGGACCACCAAGGAATCTTAAACGTTCATAACTTGCACACGGGACCTACAAGATTTTTCGCCCTTATCCAAGAAGACTAGGTGTTAGATCTTACCTTTCCTAAGTTCTGTAGTGTGCTGAAAAACAGCAGTAGGGAGCCTAGGGGTAGCAGTAGAAAGGCTGCAGAAAGAGTCAGAGGACGGAAGGAGGGGGCAAAGTGGGTTGAGGATGGGGTCAGAAAGTGGAGACGAAAGCAGACCTCTGATCATGGTAAGAGCACAGATAAGGGGGGTGGGGGTGGGGTGTAAGGAGAACATTTTAGAGTAGAAACGTTTTCGTCGTTGTCAGGATTCCGACCCTGGCACTATTGAATGAAAGGTGAACACAGTAGCCTCCGGACCACGAGAAGCTCCAGGATCGAACTGCTAAAGTACAGACATCGGTAAAAAATATGTCTGGGGGAATGACAAAAACAAATTAAAAGACTTTCTAACAATGTTAGCCTTTCATTTTGTTCTAACATGGTCCGGGGATCACACACATACACTTTCTCTCATACACAAACACACACATACATACACACACGC
>NW_004797459.1:223629-226129 GCF_000002075.1 Aplysia californica | reverse complement strand
CCTTATGCATTTGCAAGAGCTGGAAAACCCTTACCAAAACAAAGAGGAGGGGTTGGGGGTAGGGCAAAGCATATGTATCATGGGTGGTAGGAATAAAACATCTCATTTGCCGTTTGCGGTCGCTGTCTCTAATCCACCGAGAAGCCAGACATCATCACAATTTGACTCATGGTTGAGGGTCAAAGATTATTTATGGTACCCAAGCAAAAAAACAAAAGAAAGGAAAGATTAAAAAATTAATACCAGAAGGTACCACAAGAGAATATTCAGATTTGTTTAAAAGCAGGTTTCCATTACAGGATCAGAAGAGCTGTGGAAACGTTGAAATTCGCGGTTTAAATCATTAAAAACGAGTTTCCACGTGTTTGTCGTGTTTTTGCCCCTCGTATTACTGTTTTCGATACTGTAACCTATTATACCATTCGATGACCTCAAAGTCGCTCATTCCTGGTGCAGCCATTTCGCCTACTCGATACCCGAGAATTACAAAGTATAATATACCACGTTGTTTCAAATGCAATTCTTTGAAAAGCTCGATAACAACTCCGTCTTACGATTTTCACAGACCTGATATAGCATTTTGGTGTTTTCTGACCTTATGGTTTTAGTAACTCAAAACTTCCAAAAATGTGAGGTATAGTTTTGTAATTCTAAGTTATCACACTGCCAAAAATAAAAGAGTTTAATGTTCATCTCCGAAAGGACCGAGCCTGTTGGGAGTGACAAACATACAAAAGAAGTAGAGGGAAAATGACGATTGTAAGGATGAGGGGGGGGGGAGCAGCAGTTCCTCCTATGTTGTTCCGGCACAGTGTGAGCATGATATTGATAAATCAGCCCATTTACTATTCTACTGTGTGTAATAATGTTAATATCCGCCCTTTGGGAATGGACTAAAGACAACTTCAGTCAGTAGTACACGTATAGGCTTTCTCAATGAATCAAATGCCATAGAGGAAATGTTCACGCTTTTCAATACGATGGAAGATTAGGAATCATGAACACATTGCTATTCCTTGATCCATGTCAGATTCGCGAACACGAAAATGGTACAGTCGTAGATGAAGATCCACCTTGAGAATGCAGACCGTTGAGATGTAGGAAAATCCAAGGTGCAGACATTGTCTCCGGACATACGTCTCATGGGGCTCATCTACTGAATGCTGCGCCCTGGTGTCGTTTAAAGGGGTGTGAATGGGGTGTGGTTGACCTGAAGTGGCGTTTGTTTTGGGAATTTTTAGTTCTGATTCCATACAGGTCCTAACAGATAGATCGTTTTCACCCTTGACACCAAAGGAGGCCTAAAGGACATCATCATCATCATCATCCAGTGCCAGATCTGCGACAGACATCGGCGATCATGGTTTTCCATTCATTCCTTTGCTCGGATGCTCTAAAAAAAAGCTACGTTTCCCTGATCTTTCCCTGTTACCCATTTGTTTAGGTTCCCTAAGTATGTTGTTCTGGGCCTACCCCTGCATCGCTTGCCCTCAATTTTGCCAGTGAGAGCTAGATGTTCAAGACAAGCCTTAAGGACACTTTAACAAAATTTCCGCACCTTGTGCTAAACTCACGAAATGAGTTTTAGGTGAAGAAATGTCCAATACAAAAAGCTCTCTGCTCTTTACTTATCTTAACCATGATCTCAATAGGCTAAAGAAGCTTGAGAAAAACTATCTGCAAACTTCTGTTGGCCTGTTTGACTACGCTCAAGAACTGAGTGCATTCCAAGGAGATTAAAAGTAAACTTAGTTCTAAACTCCTTGGTGCATTCCTGTTCTTCTCCTCTCTCTTTCGTTTCCAGTCTGACCCATTTCCCTGACCGGAATAGACAAGGGAGAGAAACGAATGCCACATGTTTTTTGTCTCCTCTCACTTTCCGTTCGTGAACATCCGGTGTTGTCATTAACACAGTAGATCTGCATGGTATTGAGTTTGCTACCCCTGTGTTGAGCAAAAATGGAGGCTTTTCAAGTTATTCTTATTGTTCTGGATGAAAAGAAGACGTCGCGTCCCAAAACGGTACTGGACACATAGTATTTTTCTACGAAGAGGTGATTTGGAATTCATGAAGAATATCATCATCTTCTGGATGAAGTTTCAAGGGATGAGGAAAAATGTGTTTCAAACGTTTGGATACGACCTGAAATTTGTCAAGCCCTTCTTCATCTCAGTGGGCCTCATATTGAGAAAAGAACAAGAAATCCCCGCAAGCCGCCTCAGGAAAAGACTTGTTATCACTCCACGGTCTGTTATGCTTTGATTATATACGAAAATATAGAATGTGACAATGACAATGACAATGACAATCGTTATTCATCTCGCAGGGAGAAATTTGTCTTGGTCGTTAACAATGGCAGTAGACGTTATTAAAGTTAGACTTAAAGGTGCACTCACGCAAACACACAACAAGACAGGACATTAGTAAATACATGTCTCATGGGCTGGGACAACCCGCTACGTAAAACATTCTCTCTCTCTCTCTCTCTCTCTCTCTCTC
>NW_004797459.1:219168-223522 GCF_000002075.1 Aplysia californica | reverse complement strand
AACACACCTACATTAGAAATATTTTTAAAGATAATTTGAGATAAAGTTCTGTCGGTAAAAGTACATTTCGACCCCCCACTCAAAAAAAAAAAGAAAGAAAGAAATGTAAATTTAAATTATAAAGTAAAAATGATGGTACGAATAAATAAAAAAAATAGATACAGAATAATAATATATTCACATATTTCAAAAATTTAAATCACACAGTAGATACTGTACAGTGCCTACTATTTTTAAATCGTTTAGGATTGAATACCTTTTTTCGCTAAAAAAAACCCACACTCCTGTACGGATTTTTTAAAAGCATATCAAAGGCATTAAAAATGTTTTTACTGTTTCGAAGGACACTCAACTTCGGAAATAACCAGACTTTGACAGCCATTTTCTCACCAATTTTACCTCTGACTCCAGACGACCCTCGACATCTTCAATCAAAAATACCACTAGATCTACTTCTATTCAAGCTAAATGGATAAATATTTTCCTCAAAAGCAAATCAGTCGAACAGGATTGAGATAGATGATACCAGTAACTCATTGTGCCCTAAGACTGACGAGCGTCTGATTTCTCCATGTCGTGTCACTGGATTGTTTTTATTGTTTTTGTTTTTGTTTCTGTTTTTGTTTGGAGGTGTGGGTTTAAGCCCTGAAGATGCGAAATTTAAAAAAAAAATCTGTCGTCTGTGTTGAAGCCGGTAAATGCTTCGCTGTTGCGCTCAGGAGACCCGATTCGATTCTCGAATGGGAGGATGATTTTGTCAAGTATACATCGGTCATTCTGCTGTGATGTTGTATTTTTCTCAGCCCAGATTGGCAATGAAAGGCAGAGTCGAAAGCCCATCTAGTGAATGAGGTAAATTGTATCGACATCAAGAAATAAAATTATGTTTAAAAAGAAATTAAAAAGGATGAACTTTAATGTATAGTCATCACTAACCAAACTCCTCAGAGACATCCCTTTCTGATATGTTTACAAGACAAGTTTGAAAAAGCCCAAAGTTCGTTGTAGAGCTAATGAACATTTTATTTTGTGTTGGGTTTTGAGTAGCATAGATATGCTCTCCGAACCTTTTACCATAGCCACCCAAACGTCATTCTCGGGCTAGCTATTATGACGGCTCAACTCCAGGTCATTTCCAGTGGCGGGGTGTAGTGAAGGTCTAAAGGGCTTGAGCCCCACCCACTCCCACCCTCAAATCTTTCCCTGCGCAAATGAATGTTTCTTCTAATAATCGAGATAATCAGTTGAACCTGTTAGAACTGTTTCAGAATCTTCCCCCTCCGCCTTTAGTTGCAAGCGGTGAACACACATCTTTGCTAGTTTATCCAATCACTGTAGTCACCGCTTGCAACGATAGTAACCTAACAGCCAATCAAATGTGTTTAGGGCTCAGCAAAGGATGAGCCCATTCCCATGGTCCTTTCTTAATGAAACTCTTCTTGGAAAAAGGTAAAAGAAAGAAACGAGAGCCCGTGGAAACTGTTGTTAGAGAGGGCTCGTTCTCTGCCAGCCCAGAGAATGGGGGGAAAGTTCATGACACACTTTCCCCAGAGACCCAGCAACCAAAACACGCTCAGGGCCCACGTTTTAGGAATGCCTGGTTTTCTGCGACCCCACGGCCTAATTCAGTTACTGTTGTAAGTGTACGTTTGCGTGTTTAATTGATTTTTTTCTTTTGTAAATGTTCTACGGCGCTCATGACTGTATAAGTATAAGGTCATATGAGCGCGTTTGCGTGTGAGTGTGTAAACGAAACATACTCACACATAACTGGACCAAGGCCAAGAAAATCTTACCTTTGAACTCTACCTACCCTAATTGCTCAGCCCCACCCACATTTAGAACTACCCACCGCCACTGGTCTATTCGAGACACTATTGTTTCTAAGTTACTCAAAGAAGGAGTAACAAAATGTGATCAAAGCTAACAAGGTAACAGAAAGTCCGATGTAAAGAGAATAAAGTAGAAGCAATTGAAAAGGTAGCGGGGGTGAGTTACGCAATAAAAAATAATATGAGCTGCCCAACTCTGTCCGTAACCTAAAGGGGCCCATAAACATTTTAAAAATTTGCAAAAGTTTGATACATATTGATGCACAATTGCCCACACACTTTTGAGGGGGGGGGGGGGGGTCCCTCAAAATTCAGTATTGTCAAAATCTTCAACATGTACAGAAGAGAAATCGAGAGAAGTAGGAGAGGGTTGTTGTTGTTTTTTTTGGGGGGGTGGGGGTGGGGGTGGGGGTCGGGGGTAAATGGGCTGCTGGAGAAAATATATGGGGGTGGGGGGGGTCTTTCTTGCTATGGCTTCTTTTCTTCTTCCCACAACATTCTGATTAACAGAAAAAAATCGGGAAAAATATAAAACTTGGTTTGATTTGTGAGATGAGAAAGAAATGTCACAAAAAAGAGAAAGAGCGAAAATGTGTCTTGCCATTCTATCTTGTGCAAGTTCTATTAGTTTTCTATTTTTTAAAAATATATATGACTGCTGAAGGAAGTCTCTCTCTTGCCCTTTTTAACTCCCAGAATAAGCCATTAACAACCTTTCTCAAGGGAAACCTGTCCTGTGCTTCCTTTTTTAGTTGTTTCCATGGTGTAAGGTCCTTCATCTTCAAGAACTGGATGTAGTCTTGTTTTTGCTGTTGATGTTTTTACAGCTGTTTTTTGTTTGTTTTGTTTTATGGGAAAAAGCTGCGAACCTTTTGCCCAACCGACCTTAAGTCGCCTTCTACGACATGCGCGGTACAGATACAGTTGTCTTATTTTATTCTTTGCTCCCTGTCTCTTGGACAGGGCCCCGAGAATCACACGGGTGGCTGAAGGATGTGGTACACGGAAAAAGGGATAGTCGATAGTTCAGCGATTCTGGAAATCAGTGTCAAGTGCATGTATGTATACTGTAAGAAAAAACTTTGACCTGTAGTCCTTAGGGCTTAAGAGCAAGGCCAAGAACATCATGTTAGACAGAAGTGGAGGTAGATTATGCAAAGAAACATGACAGCGAGTGAACTCAGAGGGACGAAGATGCTCAGGTTTCTGAAAAGTACCATTAATAACTAGTGCTCCATTCGAAGTAGCTGGAAGAGAGAGAGCGAGAGAGAGAGAGAGAGAGAGAGAGAGAGAGAGAGAGAGAGAGAGAGAGAGAGAGAGAGAGAGAGAGAGATGCATAATTCTTTGGAATGTGTAATAAGATGTTTCGAGAGATAACTTACCTGGTCTTCGATAAATTATACTGTTATGGTTAATGTTTTTGTTGTAATGACAGTCAAAAGTACTTAATGTTTGTAATGTATCAGTCAGTGTTGGTGGTTCTGAGGAACAATAAGATCAAACCATGGCAGAATATTATGTTTGTTTCAGTACGTGTTTTACGATACGACTTGCCACACAATATGTCATGTAAGTGCCGAATACTGGAGGTGTTACAAGAGAGTAAAAAACACAAAAAGGAAGGGCGATATGGGCGATAAATGTTTGATAGAAGAGACAAATTGCACCAGAGACAGAACATAAGCTAGCTGCAGTAAATACCTAAAAAAAAAAAGGAAAACAAGAGATGATAATATAAGTTAAGACAACTTTATTGATTCTCCACCAGAATGCAATTTCACAACACAAAATATGAACCTTTTGCTTTTTAGTATAGTACTAGCAGGAGTACGCGCAGACACACAAATACCCACGAACATACACACACACACACACACACACACACACACAAACGCATACACACAAAGCAAACGCACACTCGAATAAATAGCATTATACATACGTACAAACACGCGTGCACATCCTCACCCATAATGCGAGCATAAAACTGTATTACATAATTATACCAGTATTATAATATATAAACATATTATAGAGGTATGCAAGTATGCAAACAAATTAAGGAGGTCCTTCTCTTTAATTTACAAAGCAACAAAAGAAGCCGTGGCAACAATCAATTCAATTTTTTTTTAATGGAAAACCAGAAACCGCTATGTTTTTAAATGAAAACAATTTTACAGAGACTCAACTGAATGACCAGTCTTTTTCCAACATACTGATGAAAATATTATAATCTGTGTTTCCTGGTAAAGGAAAGCATTTCGTTGCTATTTTAGTCTTTGGATGCGTAACATGCTAGCCGTGACTTTCAACATTTAGATACCACGTGTTTGTACATGTATGCCCTTCCACGTACATAGTATAATTATACTTCACATATGTGCATATATAAAAGTTAAAATAGAAATTGTCAGAAAGTATTTCTTGCAAAGGAAACATTTTATCTTATCTTATCTTAGGTATAACATTTTTCTGCCAAAGTAACCTTCTCTGTCTTCGTCCTTATTTCATTTCTTCGGGGG
>NW_004797459.1:212246-217761 GCF_000002075.1 Aplysia californica | reverse complement strand
GTTAGAATTGAACCAGCCGTACATGAGTGGGTTGGCAACTGAAGACGACATTGCGATGAGCAGACCAATGGCGTGCAACAGGTTGTATCTCTGTTCTTTGAATACCTGGACACGTACCATGCGTAGAGAAGAGAATTAATGGAACGAGGTGAAAGTGGTTGGGGTAGAGATGGAAGGGGTCATTAATCTTTTGTTGCTGTTGTTGTTGTGGTTGGATTTTTTTGGTTGGTTGGTTGGTTGGTTGGTTGGTTGGTTGGTTGGTTGGTTGGTTGGTTGGTTGGTTGGTTGGTTGGTTGGTTGGTTGGTTGGTTGAGTTGAATCATCCTTGCTATAATAAGACAGTAAATTAATTCAAGATTCAATGGAGAGGAACACTGGTGGGTGGACGTGTGGGTTGTTGACAGATTGACGAAAGGATAAAGGAAACAGATTATACACTTAAGCGTTTGATCACTGACGTTATTCATAAACATCGCCAACAGAAACTGTTCCTCGTGAGTCCTGTAGTCAGACTGTCTCAGGAATTCATCCCTTTTACACCAGTTTGCGCTATATCAGCTCACTCTTGGGCCAGGTCAAGAATGAGATCTATTTTACTAGGTAGAAATCTGGCCAAATAACGATTATAGTTGTGAGCTGGTCAAGGAATGTGAGAAAAATTCAATTCTACCAAATACAGCTAGGCTCCCTATTTGGTCGGTATTAAGGACAAGGGAGCTATCCCGAAAAATGCTGTTTTGAGAAAATCGAAGGAAAAGTTTTTGGGTCCTTGTTCAGTCTCTTTAAAATACAAGGAGAGCTGTCTCTACAACCAAAGACATATATACACACCAATGAAACCAAACTTCTCCTATAGGTAGGGCAAATTACACTTTTGGTGTTGGTCAAAATTTCAGGAAACCCACAAAATCTGTGTTAGCCCACTTGTCCTTAAGAGTGACCAATTTTGAGAATGCTTTTTCCAACTAGCGCTTCATTTTTATACTAGGCTTTTGAATTATCCCATTTTTAAGAAAGGGGAGGGTGCGGGGAGGATGACTTATTTAACCACACAATATACACTTTCGAGGGTAACTTCAAAGTGGCGAAGAAATCGATTTCTAACTCAGCTGCAAAATTATATAGAACCTAAACATTTAGCCTGCTCAAAGTCCTACTTCCACTTCTCCGTGGTGAGCAGGGGGAAACATGATAATAGACACTGAAGACCTTTTGAATTACAAATTAAATCTCGTAATACATTCAAGAGACTGCAATTGGCAAACTGAAGAGACAAAGTGAAAAACTGATTTCATAATTAAAGGGAGAAATTGGGTAACACAACTGGTCCATATAGGTCCCCATCTTTTACTGGCTCCTTCAAAAGGAACTTTCTTGTCATTGTCCCAAAAGGAACTATGTAGCTATTGTCCCAAAAGGAACTTTGTAGCGATTGTCTCCAAGAAGCTTTGTAGTCATTGGTCCAAAAGGAACTAAGTAGCCATTGTCCCAAAGAAGCTTTGTAGTCATTGGTCCAAAAGGAACTTTCTCCGTCTTTCACAGAGCTAACAAAGTGGAGATAGGAATTCTGTCCCTCTCTCACAGTGAAGACAAAGTGGAGATCGTGGAAAGACCACCAGGTGGGCGAGACGACGAAAGCGAAGACGATGATGACGATAGTGACACAGACGAGGATCCCCTCTGAGGTGACGTGATACCTCCTTCCACGTCGGCACCCTTCGTATCGTCACCACTGTGCCTCTTCAAGGTACAGTGGAGGAAGCGGGATAGGGGTGGGGTGGGTCGGGAGGTGGGACAAGGGAGGGAGTGGGAGATAGGGAGGAAGCGGGATAGGGGTGGAGTGGGGTGTAATGGTTGCGGGACAGTGGAGGGGATGGGAGATGGGGGGAGGTGGGAGATGGGAGGAGGTAGGGGTGGGTGTGGAGGTGGGAGAGGGGGGGGAGGTTGGGGAGGGAAGGATTGGAGGATGGAGAAGGGAAGGAAGAGAGGTGGGGGAGGGGGGTTGGGCGGACAGAGACGTGGATGGATGTTCTGTGTTTTTCTGAAGATGTTGAATGCGCCCTCGCCTACCCTCTATCCTTTTCTTTTTTTCCCTTTCTCTTATTTCCCACCTTTTCCCATCCTTCGCCACCCTGCTCTATGGTGTGTTTTGTCAGGCTATCTGCCGACCTGTTGCACATATATATATGTGTGTGTGTGTGTGTGTGTGTGTGTGTGTGTGTGTGTGTGTGTGTGTGTATGTGTGTGTGAGAGAGTGTCAATATGTGTTTTGGGTGTAGATATGTTTATGAATATGTATTGTGTGTTTGGGGTGGGTGGGTGTAGGTGTACATGTGTGTGTGTGTGTGGACGTGTGTGTATGTGTCGATGAATGTGTACGTGTATGTGCATGTGTGTGTATGTATACATATGAGTGTGTTTGTGTGTGCGTGTGTGTGTGTGTGTGTGTGTGTGTGTGTGTGTGTGTGTGTGTGTGTGTGTGTGTGTGTGTGTGTGTGTGGGTGTGTGGGTGTGTGTTTGTGCATAGTGTGTGTATGATAGAGGATACGGGGAAAGGGACCATAAATGTAAGTGTAAGTATTGAGCTTACAGGAGAATAAAGAATGCAGTTATTCTAAAGGCACACACCTTCCCACAACAACTATTTCCCTAATACGTCGATTTATATAGTGTGGCATTCCGCTACTTTAGAATTAAAAAGTTCTATCTCACATTTTGGTCAATCTGAGAAATTTAGACCATGAGGTCAGAAACCAAACGTTCTATTTGCTCTACCAAAGCCATACGATTATTCGTAGTGGTTATCAAGATATTTTTAATGCATTTAAAAAAGCATGACATTTTGTAAACCTCCATGATTTCATGTCAAATTTTTCAAAACTATCTATTGAACAGATATAACTTTGTAAGAGTAGGGTATCAAACTTTTCAAATAAAAAACAAGTATGCTGCTTCATATATCAATTATGTTTATCATTTATACCTTAAATCAATTTGTTAGAATCTAGATCAATTTATTAGATAAGATCACAGGGGATTCTACTTTTTGTCGCTACCTCAGCATTACAAAGTTCTATCTGTTCAGTACCTAGTTTTGGGAAATTTGACGTGAAGAATTCTGAGTTTCACATCATTTTTGTCATGCTTTTTCGATCTGAATATCTTGATAACGACTCCGAATCATCTTACGTGATTGATAGAACGTGTAGAACAATTGTGAGGCAGCGGGGTGGAATCAGGCTCTCGTCAATTTTTGGGCATGTTGAATTATTGGTATCATCTTAAAGCCTGTTCTCTTGTCTTTATTTGGATGGGGAAAAATATCCATTTATCTTGAGATATTTGCAAAAGAAGGAGGTGGGGTCACCTGTTTTCAGAGGTGAAATTAGTGAGAAAATGGCCGCCAAAGATTTGTTATTTCCTTAGCTTAAGAGTCCGTGGTAACTGAAAATTTACATTTTTTGTGCCTTTAATCAGCGTTTTTCAGAAAAATCCAAACAGAAATGAGTTCTTTAATGGGGATGAAAGGCATTGAGCCAAAAAACAAAAATTTGATAAAAATTCGCAAACCGGCAGAAAAATGCAAGTTTCTTCACTTTGATTATTTTGACGAGAGCCTGATTCCTCCACGCTGCCTCACAATTGGTTTCTGACCTCATGATCTTAGTAACTCAAAACAGCCAAAATGCAGATATAGCTTTGTAATTTTGAGGTAGAGGTTTATTAATCAACAAAAGAGTGACTCTCATAAAAACCTATGGACGCTTATGGAGTCCGTGACAAGGTATATTACTAGGACAGCACTGACTGTTCACTGTACTGTAATCTATAAAGGCGACATATCTCTGACACAGTAAGGCCAGGCCACGTGTCCATCATAGCAGAAACGACTTAATCTTTTTCCGGAGGATGCAAAATTCGAACTGTTCGTTTCCGGGATGCGCGAACAGGTCAAAGTTAAGGAGCACAAAGCTTAAGGAATAGTAAAATTGCAAATATGCTTTTGAAAGGAGGCTTACTCTTATTTTTAGGGGCTGATTAAGAATAATGAGTTTTCATCGCTACTTAGGTAAATGTTTTGTTCCAACGCTTGATAGACCTATGGCTCATTAGTCGCCACACGACTTGACGAAAATGTCGCATACAGCGTTCAAACCGACCCGTCTATTGTCTGAAGATGTCGTGTCGTTTTCGTGGACTCATTGAAATGGAAGTGTCTCTGGTTGCTAAGGTAAAAAGCGGAGCTTTATTTTAACTACCGATTTGCTGACAAACGGACGAACTTTTGGTCGGTTGCTTTCTGGTCTGGTGGACACACGAGCTAACTGTTCATACAGATCATCGCGCTTGCGTTTTGATTTATTCCTGTCTCGTCTCTTACTTGTCCTTACTTATCCACTGTGTTGGGGTCACTGCAGTCGGTACATGTCTCGTCTCGCGTTCTTGCAGTCTCGTGTTATGATCGTTTTGCATTGGCCTTCCAAAAATTATATACCTTTTTTTTTGCGTGTTCACCGTTTCGTATTTGCATTGTTTTTCGTTCGGGCAGTTTTTGTCTTGGTTTTAATGTGTTTTCAAGTTGGTATGGCATTCTGCTAGTGTACCGAGGCTTTGCATTAAAGTAGTGCCGTTTCGCCCTGAAGTCGTTTCACGTTTATAATACGAATTCGTGTCGATACGGTTTTGTGTTGATGTGGCATGGGGTTGGTGTCGTTTTACGTCCGTGTTGTTTCGCTTTTGTGTGTCTTGGCGTGCTGCCGTTTTTCATATGTGTCATTTTATGCTTGTGTCATTTCGTGCTGGTGTGGTACCATAATAATTATAAGCTTATAATCCCTGTGCGTTGAGGTTACATCGCGTTTGATGTTGTTTCGCCTTGTGTCGTTTCGAGTCTGGTGTCAATCAGCTGTGCTGTAATTTCACATCGGTGTCGTTTCGCAAAGGCTGACGTCGCTAGCTTCGCCTCGGTGTGAAAGATAAATAACAATCGACTCCCAGATTGTTTGTTTTGCGTGGGTGTGAAGGGTTTATGGTTTCGCGTTGGTGTAAAGTGTAGTTTGACATAAGACTCCTGCAATCATCGTCTAGCTTTGGAGTGAAGGGTTTGTGTTTTTGCGTTGCTGTGAAGTGCGTTTAACAAACGACACCCCCCCCCCCCAATCCCCGAACTTACCGGACCCAGACATAGCAGAGGTACCACCAGGACGTGTGTGCAGCATCCGGACAGGAACACGTAGTAGGTCCAGTCGAGTTGCCAGCTGGGTTGCCACTGGTCCGCGTCAGGGAACACAACGTTCACGGGGTAGAAAATGATCACCAGGATGCCCAGGAAGCCTGCATATTATTGTGTCCAGAAGATTAGCTATTGAATGTTCAGATCACTGGGAAATAGACATTTTGGAGGTTTTTTTCTGTTGCTGTTACTTTGTTTTTTGTTTTGTTTTGTTTTTTAATTAAATGTTTCCTGGAAGGGGGAAAAGAGAGGCAGGTGTTTTGCTTTGGGTTTTTTAGGGGG
>NW_004797459.1:193847-212044 GCF_000002075.1 Aplysia californica | reverse complement strand
GGGGGAGGTATTGGGGGTGTAACATTATTATTATATATCCTACTATTTTGGTGCAATATTACTATATACCTTACAAGGGAAACTACTGTTCGTGCTTAATAAGAGCTCTTCCTTAAAAGAGTTATTGCTCTTGGCGTGTGGCGGCTGATCAATATAGTGCGGTTGTGTTCTTTGTCATGAATGTGTTCATATTAAGGTATCTGCGGTCTATCCTGTTTGATATCGACCATCAACACCTTTGCAGAGAAGAAGGAGGGGCTCTTTGCTTGTGGAAGTATGTCAAGTTGATCAGCGTCTATGCTTCAAGAAACTGCTTCAAGAAAAGTTCAGAATCTTGGCATCTATTTTGATTCCAGTTTGTCATGTCAGCTGAGATAAATCATCTTTCAGCTGCATGAATTTAGAAATAAGAAAAATTAGTAAAAAAAACGTTATCTTATCAATACTAAGTATGCTGCTTTACTAGTAACTAGCTAATTTTATCAAAACTCGATTATTGTAACTCCTTGTTATCAGGAATATCACTCGCAAAACTTAAAAGACTTCAAACTGTCCAAAGTCCAAAACAATGCTGCTCGATTAGTTTTACGAAAAAGAAAGCGAGACTCTGCTAAACCTCCTTTACGGAGATTGCATTGGCTTCCTGTTGAGAAAAGAATTGTGTACAAGTTGGCCACCCTATGTCACAAATGTTTAAATGATAATGCACCATCATATTTATCAAATCTGTTAAAACTGTACTTTCCAACTTGCAGTTTAAGGTCATCCGCTGACACAAAGAACATTATTTTACCATCTATGAAACTTAAAACAATTGGTGAAAGGACATTTGAATACCTAGGCCCCAAGATCTGGAATGCTTTACCAATTACTTTAAGAGAGATCAGATCTTTTGATTCATTCAAATGTCAGGTTTTTAAAGTAATAAGATGAATATTTGGAGTTTCAGTCAAAACACGTTTTATGTTACTGTTGTACGTTGTACTGTATTGTAAAGCGCTCAGAGCCTGTGTACTTCAATCGTGGTTGATCGCTATATAAATGTCATTTATTATTATTATTATTATTATAAGAATAATAATTGCATTTATATAGCGCATATCCATGCTCAAGAGCATGCTCTATGCGCTTTACAACTATTATTACCCCAGCAGACCCTCTGAGAACACTCAGAAATATTCTCGGCTTCCGCGGAAGCATACAGTGCAAGCTGCGGATTTCACGCGCTCAAACACTATCAAACTGACAAGATCTTTCACTGTCTATAGCCGGGTACCCATTTCCACCTGGGTAAAGTGAGGAAAATTTGTGCAAAGTGCCTTTCCCAAGGACACAACAATAATAATCATTATTATTACGCAACGACGACTGGCTTCGTCGCTGTGTACGCCAAAAAGATTGAGTTTGAGAATAAACATATTTTCCTGGGTAGTTCTGTCTGTCTGCTGATAAACTCACTAATCCACTCAGTCTAAGTTGGTTCAGCAGCAGCCTGCCTCTTAAATAACGTCACTTTAGTCAATATGTGCGTTAAACATGTGAAGCCTACAAACGTAACCTATCGAGTTTTTTGAACGAGCTGAAAAGGTGTTAGTCCTTCGTCCCTAAAGCATATCTGGTTGTCAGTAGAAGTAAATTTGTTATCCACTTTCAAGATTCTTTACTGTAAAATGAACTGGGCTCCCAGTCGTTTACAGCATATTATCGTAGCTGTCGCATGCAATCCACTTAAGTCCAAATTTTGAGAACATTCGATTTTTAAACCTTCTCAAAGTTCCATCAAAGATGCCCCTTTTAACATCACCAAAAAGCATGTTCATGCTATGGTCAAGACTTACGATATATTTGTTGCTTTTCATCATTCCTGACAGCACAACAAAATCTATTTTCTCTTTCTTTTTTTTTTGGTTCAATTTAATACTATTGCATTTTGCCCGCGCAATAACCCAACTCCCTTAAAAACAGATAAAATAAAGAGGGGGGGGGGGGCTACACCTTTAGGTTATCTCGCTTATTCCAGGACCAAGTTTTACCAAATTTCGCACATATAACAAGCATAGTATAGAGTCTTAAAATCTGCAATCAAATTTGAGGAAAAAAGTTTCGTTTCCATAGATACGGCGCCCATATTGGATTTTTTTCATTGCTCGTTGTTCATTGTGTCAGGAAGCAACATCCCTGTACTCCGGACATGTCCATTGATGCTCCGTTGCTCTCTCCAAAATGTTGCTGAGGGTCCTTCCACTGACTCTGCCACTGCACATCTGGTTGAACGTTCTTCTGTTATTTCCTGCAAGGATGCCAGATTTTCCGCTTCCTTTTTGTATTCCCAAAAGCATCATCCTCTACACGGCAGTACTGGCCTCTGCTTCCCTATCTTCCTCCTCAATCAGCTGGCGAGAGAGACATTTCAAGATCTCGACCCTATCTGTTTGAACCGTATTGTCAACTGAGGTGGCCTCATCTGCCAGTCAGTCGGCTTTTTCATTTCCCCCAACACCTGCATGGCCAGGACAGAAAATCCATGTGAGCGATCGTATAGGCGTTGGTTCGATAGCTTGAATCCATTCTGTTCAAAGGAAACCTTTTTGATCCTTCTGAGGGTACACATGGAATCAGTGATAAGAACAGCATGGGTTGTGTAGGGGCGATCTTTGGTCATCCAATCAATTGCTTTCGTAATGGCTTCAATTTTCATTCGCATACTTGATGTAGTCCTGCTGCAGGCTCCGGATGCACTGTGTATGATTTTATTGTTGACGAATGCAACAAATCCCCATCCACTTCTCTGGCTATCTCTTTTCACTGAACCATCTGTATAAATTATAGGATCCCCTGCTTTTGAATTTGTGTCAACAATCTCGTTGATATTGCTCTCGTTTATGGAAGCCGCAACATTTCTTCTGTCTCTGCCCATGCATATTTTGACCTTGGTGAGGTCCCTGTATTCTGTATTCTCCTGTCACCTGTTCTCATTCTTCGCCTCGTGGTAGGCTTTCAGGTACACAGATTTTTATCAGAGAATCCTCTGCTTCCGCCATCCAAGATTTTCCTCTTTCGATTCTGACTCTCTTGTTGTCAAGAAGTACTTTATGAAGTGGATGGTCCTTCTTGCCCATTACACTGAGATACATCTTTGCCTGAGCTATCCTATGGCATACTCTGATGCCACTTAAACCTAGCTAGTAGCGCATGCACAATATTGGAGTGTCCTTGGTGCAGCCAAGCACTGCTCTCATTGCCTCATTCTGCACTCGATCCAGCTTTGCGATCTGTGTGTCGGACAGCGTGAGACAGCCCAATCCGTAATCAATGACAGACAGGACGACCAGCTGCAACATCTGGAAGAGCAATCTTCGCGGAATCAGAGCAGCAGCCACGGGTCTAGATTGCACCAACACCTCATTTGGCCTTTGTTACCACATGGTCCACATAATTGTTGAAGGACAACGACCTGTCGATGACGATTCCCAGACACTTCAGCTCTGACTGTCTTTCGATAATCTCATAGTTGCAAGTGATTGGTGTAGTTGTGTCTTTGACAATCCTGTTGTCGAGGGAACACCAAAGTACCTGTGCCTTTGAAGGATTGATAACTGCTTCATTTTAGTTGCACCATTTTACAACTGAGTGAAATCTTTTCTCCATGTTCCTTGCCATCTGAAGTCTGTCATCTCCGTGCTCGTATGCCATTATGTCATCCGCAAAGCTCAGGATACGTCCAGATTCCTCCTGAAACATCGTTACCTGAGCAGTGTACTCATTGAAAAGCACAGGAGAGACGGGGATCCTTGGGGCAGTCCTGGAGCAATTGATGCCGGATCTGAAGTCCATTCCCCCTGTCTCAGGGCCATTTTTCTCTCCTCCAGGGCTACTGCTACCCATCTCACCAGCCATATGTCTACATCAAATTCCAGGAGGCGGTCAATCAAACGTTCATAGTCGACTCGGTTGTAAGCATCCTCAAGGTCAAGTGCCGTCACAACTGTTTCCTTCCGCTGCTGAAAGCCTTCATAGATGTCACACGCCATGACAGCAGCATTCACTGCAGTTTCTCGATGGGGTCTATAGCTCATTTGGCAACAGGGACTGCATCTCTAAGTGTGCCGATATTCGTCCGGCAACTATCTTTTCCAGAATTTTCCCATAGGTGTTCTGCATGGCTATCATCCTGTTACCACTGAGAGCCGAGTGGTCTTTTCCTGATTTGGGGATTGGTATCAACCAGCTGTGCAACCATTCTTCACGGATTTCACCAGTGCCAATGCTTTTGTTGAAGTCTTTTATCATTCCTTCAATCATCTCATCATCTGCTTCTTTCAGGTGGCAATATCTTACGCCATCCGGCCCTCCAGCACTGTCCTTGGTATGTTTTATCGTTCAGGAAACCTCTCCTGTAGATATCGCATCCTCGTAGTTTGCATACATGTCTGGTGTCAACACACTGGAAACATCTTTTTCAACTTCCTTTCTTGAATCAATATTTCCCTGGTGTGTTTGATGGATGAATCGGTCCAAGAAAGCCCTTCCTTTCTCCTCATCAGTTTGGAGTGTCCTTCCTGACTCGTCATTCACATTCACGGTGGTTTTTGAGTGACCCTGCCTTACGTAATGAATACTACACTTTTTTAAAATGGAAAATGATTGGGTTTTTTCTCATGCATGTTAGCGAAAATTAGATCTAAAAATTTGTCTCTTCTTTTTTTCCTTAACGAAAAATCCGTAAAAATCCACTCCGGACACCACTAACAAAAATCGGTTCCATATATCAAAAATTCAACGGACAAATCTTTAGTATTACTTCTTCTCTTCATTCTGTGACAATTTCATGAAGATTAGAAGAAATATGGAGGAGTTATTCAAAAGTGACGCGGTGGTAATTGACGTTATTGACGCGGTAATGTCCGTTGCCACCGAGTAACGCGATGTCAAGTGTGAAAACAACGCTCTATCTTTAGAAGTCATATAACGAGTAGTTACACACATTTTGGGGTTTGAAAGGAAAATAGTATAGGTCAATTTCCGAATGCTTTGCACTCAAATTCTTCTTTTTACCTGCACAATGGTATTCAAAACTATCTATAAACTTATTTTTATCATGGAATATCATTTTGCGTAAATCAAAGCTCATTTGAAAGATTTTGTTTACAGTAACTTGAAAGTCTTGTTTCCTGAGGATCCTTTCGAGCTTCTCATGTCTAAGTGGGTCAATTTGTTTACTTGTGTTTTCTAATTTCATTGGACGAACATCAAGAGCTGCTAACTTAACGTGTTTTGAATGAGACGTAGGCGAGCCTATGCTTCGATGTAGAAACAACACCGGCGATTCTAGAAGTATGTTACAAACGCACACATATGGAACATAAATGAGAGAGAGAGAGAGAGAGAGAGAGAGAGAGAGAGAGAGAGAGAGAGAGAGAGAGAGAGAGAGAGAGACCCCCGCCCTCACACACAGAGGGCAAAGAGAGAGCGTCGCAAGTTCACGAACGTAGTTCTTCAGCGCAGAATACCGAGCACGTACAGGATACATCTCCTCCCAATTACAAAAGAGCTCCAATTTACTCAGTGGTAATTGACACTACCTACCCAAAAAGGTATAGAGCAAAATCGCGTTTCGAGGAAACGGCCAATGAAGAAAAATGAAATATTGACTTTTTGAGGAAACGGAGATGACAAAAATGCCCGGTATTGGAAGAAATAAGACTTTTAGGTCTTCTTATTGGGTGGAATAGTTGTAGGAAAGGCTGAGGAAGCTAAATATACCTACAACTCAAATTCCATAATTTTGAGCCGAATCGGATCTTTGGGGATGTACACCCCCCCACCCCCCCCCCCCCCCACCCTTCCCCGTCCCTTAATGGTGTTGTTTCATTTATCTAGCAAAAATGTATTTTTGTTGTTCTTGAAAATGTATATTAAATCTATATCGAAAAGAAAAAAAAGGGAGCAGATGGCCGTTCGAACCCTCACCTGCAGTCGCCGCAAGGGCAAGATGCACACGGTCCTTGTAGAAGTTCCAGTTACACTGTCTCACCAGAGCACAAGCCACGGCAACCATAGACACGCACACGCTCAGTGCAGCCAGCAGACGAGTCACTTCCAACATGGCTGTAGTAGTAGTAGTAGTAGTAGTAGTAGTAGTAGTAGTAGTAGTAGTAGTAGTAGGTAGAATAAAGAACAGAAGAAGATGACGAAACAATAGTGGCAGCAGTAACAACATCAACAGCAACAAAGAGCTACAACAAGAAACAGCAACGACAGCGACAACAGCCACTACATCAACAACAACAACAACAACAACAACAACAACAACAACAACAACAACAACAACGAAGACTAGCCTAGAAGTGGCCTACCAAGCAACTCGACACCTGGATTGTTTGATTATCAATACCCTTGTTTGAAACCCACAACTATTAGACGTTTACATGATCATTGATTACGGGTTTATCACCTATGATGTGGACCCATTCCAACCCGGATTCATCGAAGGACTCGCCCAATTTGGGCACAACAGCATTGGTGCTGTAACCAAAGATATTGGAAGAGCAATTTATTCAACGTTGGTACAGATTGTTATTTTTTGAGTGTTTAGAAGAAGATGACGGAAGTTTCACTTAGCCAACGCCCGCCATGCGGACCGCTTGGGAGGCAGAAGTGTCGTGGTGTGGCGCGGCATCTCTACTCGTCATCTCGTATTTGGTCACCATGCGAGGCTACCTCACAAGACGACGATATTGAGACGAAACGTTTCTTCTTTATGTCCTTCCCTAAATGACATGGCATGATGCAATCTGCCAGCATGACAACCCCCGACTCCAAACGGCCTCGATCAGTCAAAACTCATTTCAAACTCATAATCAGTGTTCTGAACTGGCCTTCAAGATCTGTAAGACGACATTGACAGGAGGCTTTGAAACAGGCCATACCCCATGAAATTTTGCCAGAAAGCTGGAAGCTTCACTTCACTAGGAATAGCAAAGAATTCCTCAGGCAACCATAAAGACATTAATTCGGTCAATGAACAGGCGTTATGTTACTGCAAATCAAGGGGGAGAAGGCCATAGGCAATACTGAGCAAATTTGATTTGGATTTTACAAGGGTTTGTGTGAATAAAATGCTTTCCCTTGAAAAAAAGGGACTTTGGCCAATTCTTTTCATGTCTTGTAAACTGAAAATGCATGAGAATCATGAGTGCAAAATATTGTTCCGCTATATTGAATAGCAAATGAATTCTGCTCCCCCGGGGCGAGGGAAATACAATATTGTGCGTTAATTGTTCTCTCTCGACTCGGGTTTGAGGATCCTGAGTCGGAGTCTCCATAACTTCATGTTTAAATTAGACTAGAAGGGAATAACTGCGATTAATGATTAGGGAGTACAATATGACTACTGCATTTAATTAAGTCTATAACCTGGTTGTCAACTTGCTATCTACAACCCGCTTAAGAAATCCCCATCATGCCTGCCACTACACTGTCTACCTACTTAGGTCCTCTCTTCACTTGTCTTGGCCAGCTAGAATAGGCTAACTCTAACAAGGTTACGTTATCGGAGAGTGTGCCCACCATTTCGGAACTTCAACGTGACATGAAGGATGGTTCCAGTAGGGAATGGGATAACGGGTGCCAACATCCTTCGAGACTTATCAGAGAAGAGGAAGATAGAACTAACGCTATTTTTTTAAACCTCTACTTACAGAAACATGTCTTCCCTAATAATTATTCTAAGAAAAACCATCCCACGTCATCACTTATCACCACCATTATTTCTAAAATCATCATTGCTCTCAGATCCGTGATATACATCTATAATTATCTTGAACATCTATCTGTAACAGTTACATGTTATAACAGTTATGTTCGTAATACACTATTGGAAACTATCATACGCACATTTTACAACTAATCACATGGCGTCAATATCATAAAAATGGGCAAAGGGACACAAAAAAAGAATGGCAAATGAGTTATCATGTTTTGTTGAAGGGTGTAGTTGAACTTTTGCAACTCGGTATTATGCCAAACAGATAAACAACCTACGCTTCCACACGAAGTGCGTCTTGCCGGCCAGGTTGAAGCAGATCTCTTTGTCAGTGCAGCCGTCCATGTCGGGGGATTCTGGAGCGTTGTCGGTGAGGGATCCTGCTACAAGCGGAGAGCTGCTGTTGGCTGCTTCTGTTTCTGTTGGTTGAGCTGTAAGTGATATTTTGAGTTTTAATGAAAGGCTGCTTCTTTTTTCTTTTTTTTTTTAGTTAGAGTTTTCCTGCACTTGCAACACAATATAGGTACTGTAGATTAGAGATGTTTCTAAATCAAAAGTGTCGAAAATGCTCCTAACATAAAGTAGCATACAAAGAAAAGAAGGAGAGATAAAGACGATAGACGTATGATAGGAAAAAAGAAAAATGCAAACCAAAGCATCTGTTTACCACCAACTGGTGATCAATTTAGTTCAGTTTTGGTAAGAGTAAGAGCTTTCAATCAGGTGCCGCACAACTAGGCAATACAAATGCCGATGATTAGGAAGTGATCCTGAAGAATAAAATACAAGGAATCAGATGAGACTGACAGATGTTTGAAATGAAAGAAGGAGCAAAACCCACCAGAGCACCTGCCAACCACCCACGAAGTAGAGGCAAGTACGTTAGATGTTTGATAAGAAATATGGAGCAAGCATACCGCACCAGAGCGCCCACCAACCACTCACAAGATAAATAAGCAGGGACGATGGACCTTTTAAAGGGAACAAGGAGCAAACCACACCAGAGCACCCACCAACCAAGGTGAAGGAGTAGGAGAGCCTCTGACCCACCTAAGGAGGAGTTTGTGGCGTTTGTTGTCGAGTTGGCGTCGACAGAGAAGGGTTTGTCGAGACAGAATGTTGAGCAGGACAACCACAGGCCAGCCCGGCCTACCTCTTTACATTGTTCCTTCACCTGAGGCAAGAGGGAAAAAGTAAACTATTAGTTGGTTGTTGTTGTTTTGGTGTTTTTTTTTGGGGGGGGGGGGGTTGGTGTGTGTGTGTGTGGGTTTTAGTTTTAGTTTTAGTAGGGATGTACATTGTATGTGAATGCTTATGTGTATGTGTATGCGAATGTGTTTGAGTATGTGTATGTTTACGTGCATGTGTATGTATGTGAATGCTTGTGTGTATGCGTATATTATGTATTTGTATGTGTATGTGTACGTGTATGTGTATATGTATTTTAGTTTTAATAGAGGTTTTACGGCGCTGGCAACTGCATAAGGTCATATGAGCGCTAAGGGGTGGATGTCAACAGAGAAGTCCTTACAGGGAATCAGACTTATTCTGCTCATCTCTCTTGCTTCAACTTTACAAAGTCTGCTTCGACTATCAAGACATCCCGGAAATAGCGGGTCACAAGAGAGGGACAAACATACAAAAGAAGTAGAGGAAAATGACGATAATAAGGATCAGGAAAGAAAAAGCAGCAGTTCCCTGTTGTAGTTTAGGCACAGTTATGAGCAGGACATTGTGGGATCAGCCCATTTAAAATTCTACTGTGTCTTAGAACGAGAAACGTCCCCCCTTAGGGAATGGCCTAAAGACACTTCAGTCAGTGGCATTGCTCCGGGATGTATGTGGGTTTGGTTATCTATTTATTTATTCATTTATTCATTTATATATGTATTTTCAGGTTTTGACGAGTTTTGTTTTGTTTTGTTTTGTTTCGTGGAGATGTTGGTTTGGGGGGGGGGGGGGTCCTGAGAGATTCTGAGTGAAAAAGAAAGAAAAAAAGAAAAATGAATCAAACTTTCAACTCACCACAATATACTTCATCCAGTTGGGAAAGCTGATCCCGAAACATAAGAAGCAGGAAGCTGACAAAACTAGGACTGTGTGTACATACAGGATGATGTCACCAATGAACGCCATGCTAAACTGCACTATGGGTTGGGTTGCTATGGAAACCTGAAGCAAACTCGATTACCTCTGCCGTCGTATCTTTTTAAAGATAATGTGTCAACAAGACAGCTGAGGAGACAGAGAGAGAGCGTTTTTAAAGAAATTAAAATTCTCGTTTGGTTTTTTAAGAGGTTTTTTTTAGCGAAAAGAAGCAAATGCACACAGGCCGTATTTATACTGTGTTAGGACAGAGCAACTAACTTTTACCCAACTGTTTAAAACGCTTAAGGGGAAATACCGGAGAAAGACTCGACGTCAGTGCGTCAGTTTCAATTTCTATCCCTCCCCCCTCCCTCTCCCCCAATCCGTTCTCCCCCTCCCCCAAACCCCTCGATCTCTGCTCCACCCACCCATCCCACATACATATATGATTGGATTTTTCTTTCTCTTCAATTTTTCAAGACACTTAATTTAATTGACTTACTAAAAAGCCTATAATAGAAATGGTTTGTTGGTTGGAAGTATTATCTCTGCCCGCCGTAGGTCTCTGAGATTCACGTGCAATGATTTATCATATTATTCACTATTACGGCTGGTGCTCAGTATAGTTTGTTTAGTTTGAAGTACGGCTGTGGTCAGGCTAGTCGCCTATTAGCCGTTCGTTGCTTTCACTGCTTGTTCCTTCCTGCTCGTTGTTTTCACACTCTGGTATCTGTAGGTTAGTGCTCATGGCACATGGATCTGGCAGTTTGAAACCAATCTAGGTTCATAGAGAATGTATGTGCCTTCCAGACCATGTCAATCCTATCCTTGAAAGCATTCATGGATGGTGCAGACATCACATTTTCCGGTAGGGAATCCAAACGTTAACTGTGCGTACACTGAAGATGTTTTGGCGGACTGCTGTTTTCACATGGGTTTTTTTTCAATTTTAGGCTGTGTCCCCTGGTGTTAGAGTGTAGATTGCGGGGTAAAATGTCTCCCGTTACGTTGTAAATTCCTGTTAAATACTTGTAACATTCAATCATGTCGCCTCTAGCTCTCCGATAGCACAGCGATGACAGATCCAATTTTCTGAGACGATCGCAGTAAGCAAGGTGCTGTAGTTCAGGAATTAGTCTGGTGGCCCGACGTTGCACTTTTTCAAGTTGTTCTTCATCACCTTTAAGTCTGGGGTGCCAGACCACATTTCCATACTCTAGATGAGGACGAATGATTGATTTGTATAGAGTAGAAAGGGAGACTTTGTCCAGCATTGTGAAACCTCTCCGGATCAGTGCGAGAAGATTGTTAGTTTTATTGACTTGGATATTGACATGTTTGCTGAATTTTAGATCACTTTCAATATTCACACCTGGGTCTTTTTCTAGTCTCACAGAGTCTAGAGTGATGCGTTCACCTTTGGATGTCATCTTGTACTCGCATGGGTTTCTATTTTTCCCAATGTGCATAACCGTGCATTTTTCTGCATTACACCTCAATTGCCACGCATCAGACCAGAGCTGGAGTCTGTTCAAGTCATCCTGGAGGTTGTCCGAAAAGTCGGGTACTTCAGCAAAAATCTTCATATCATCCGCGAACAGAAAAGTAGCAGAGAGGATATTTTCAGGAAGGTCATTGACGAAGCATACAAATAGAAACGGACATAGCTCATTTCCCTGAGGGATTCCCGACTGCACATGCTCCCAGGATGACTCCTCTCCATTTACAACCACCCACTGTTGCCTATCAGTCAAGAAGTCCCTTATCCAAGCGTGAATCTGCCCCTCAATTCCATAGCCTTCCAGTTTTGTCAACAAACGTTCGTGTGGGACGGTATCGAAGGCCTTAGCAAAGTCTAGATAAATGGTGTCGACACAGCCATCTGCCTCAATGATTGAAGTCCATAGGTCGAGCTACTCTAACAGGTTGGTTGAACAACTTCTTCTGCTTATTGAAACCATGTTGACAGTTGCTAAACAGATCATTTTGCTGGAAATGTTTTATGAGCTGATCTCTGATGATGGATTCCAATACCTTACAGGCCACACTCGTCAGACTCACTGGACGATAGTTTCCTGGGGTGGGGGGGGGGGGGGGGTGTTGTTGCCTTTTTTGAAGATAGGTGAAACATGAGCTAGCTTCCACTCGGATGGTATAACTCCTTCCTGCAGTGACCTATTCATTAGAGTTGCCAGCGGGGCAGCTAGTTCAGTGGCACATTGTTTGAGGGTGGATGATGGGATGTTGTCTGGACCCTGGGCTTTGTTGGGATTTAGCATAGCAAGCTTCTTGAGCACATTTTCTTTAGTTATATGCATGTCTTCAAACTTGCAGTTAACATCTCTGTGTTGAAACTCATGTATTTCTCTTGTGCCCTCTCTCGTGAAGACTGAGCAGAAAAAAACGATTTAGAACCTCGGCTTTATCCTTGTCCGTGCTTGCCACACTACCATCATCACAGACCAGATCCGCAATACCACTCCTTGTGTTCAGTTTGCTCTTGGCATATTTGAAAAATGCTTTGGGGGTCTTGCTTGGATTCTTGGGCTATCTTTCTTTCAAGGTCTCGTACTGCCTTGCGGCATTCCCATTTGGCTTGGTTTCTTGCTTTTGCGTAGTCTGCATAGTCCTTACCCTCTCTCGTCTCCATATACCTTTTGAAAGTGGTGTGTTTTTCTTTAACTTTGGCTAAAGCCTTGTCATTCATCCACAGTGGGTTTCCCTGCTTTTTTCCAGGTCTGCTCCTGGGAATATTTGTTTCCATGCTATTGATTAGTTTTTGTTTGATCTCTGTCCAGGTGGCTTCACGTGTTAGTTCATTTAGGGTAGTCTCCCAGTTATTGATTGAAGATCATTTTTAATCCCGACCCAGTCGGCTCTGTCATACACATAGCGGGGCCTGTGCGGTTTATCTTTTTTCTTATAGCAATTCATCTGAAAGACCAGGTTAGAGTGGTGGCTTTTCCCCAAGGGAGGTTCATAGTTCACTTCTTCTATCATGCCCTCCTATGTGAATATCAAGTTTAAGATGTTGGCCTGTTGGCTAACTCTGTGGTGAGTTGGTTCTTGCACATGCTGGTATAGAAAGCAGTCTCTGAATGCCTCCAGGAAGGAAGTGGCCTCCCTGCCCTCAGTCTTGCAGTCATTATTCCACCCAATCCCAGGGAGATTAAAGTCACCACAAATCAGAATATGAGAGAAATTTATATTACACACTGTTTTCAGATCCTTGATTATGATTTCATTATTTACATTATCGCTGTTCGGTGACCTGTAAACACAGCCTAATAAAAGTCTGTCTGTACCATCAAGTCCTATCTCATACCAGAGTGATTCCTTCCCTGCACATGTTTCATTAACTGGGCTAGGCGAAGCTTTTAAGTAGTTCCTTGTATAAATCAGTACACCTCTATTGTCTTTCTCGCATCTGCTGAACAAATCGTAACCCTGAAGTTGCAACTCACAATCTCGCATTGATTCTGTGCAGTTTTTTGGTGAGACCTCAGTGACGCATATAATATCTGGTTTATGTATACACACAAGCACCCCGAGCTCATGCCTCTTATTTAGAGTGCTATCTGCATTTGAATACAAACATTTTAACTTGGAAGATGAAAAACTGAACAAGTCTTTTGGAACACAATTAACTTTTGGATAAACACAACTCAAACAATCATTCAGAACCTTAGAATGACTAGAATTCTCATTCTGTGAACTATATACATGTTTCTTGGGCTGGTTATCTGCTATTCCTTGCCCACCTGCCCGACCCCACTCCGCCTTCTGTTCTTGCTATATTCACCACCTGGTGTCTCCTGATCACCCATATGTCTTTTCTTCCCTGAGCTTCTGACTCTTCCCTTTTTTGATTTCTCAGCAACACCAGCTTTCTCATCTCTTCCCTCTCTAAAAAAAAGTCATATCCTTTTTAATGGAAATTTTTTAAAAGTTTTTTTGTCTTGGTGCTCCCTGAGTTTCCTTCCAGACTTAAGAGTCTCTTGAGCCTGTTGAGAGTTCTGAAATTTCACTTAAAGTGGTCTGGGCCCCTTTTCAGTGTCTTTTGCCTCTGTCTTTTTGGCCCCCAGTCGATAGATCAAACCAATCTCGGCCGCACATTCCAATCCTTTCTGGGTGATATCATCGCTTTTTTCATGTCCTCCGATTTCCTCACTTCAGGGTCTGTATCTGTACTTTCTGGCACTCCAAAGAAAATCATCTTGTTTTTTTCTGTATTCTCTGTCTTCCATTTCTTTAATGTCCTCGTTGACTGATGTTACCATGACGCTGTCCAGTTTACATGATAGATTCTCCCTTGAGTTCTCGGCCTCTTTAAATTTCTCTACGACATGTGCTTCCATGTCTTTTACTTTTCCCTGCAAGGCATCCTGTCTGGCTGAGAGACGATTTAGACCTGACATGAACCCAATGGTGAATTTGTTGCATTTTTTACTAAACCAATGCAGGCTCTGTGATGATTCATTGTCTGTTTCCTATATTGCTGCGTAGAGAGAATCAGGTACACCTTCACAGGTTGTGTGGTGCCATATCTCACACATATCACACTTTAGTCCATGTTCTTTCTTTCCCACCTCCCTGTCACATTTACCACATGTCTTATCTTCTTTTTTGCTGTTCCTAGAATTTGGTTTGATGCGTTCGGTACTTGTAGTTGTAGGCCTACTCATTTTTACAGTTTCTTTTTCCTACTCCCGATATGAACAAAAGAGATGCCACCAGCCCAAAACTCTCTAGATCTAAATTTCTAGTGGTAGATCTAGTAGATTCCATGTGCAATATAGCACACGTACATTCTCAGAATCAGAGCTCTCTAATAAACCAATATAGATATATCTAGATCTACTGCTAAAGTAAATCATTATTTATATCTACTTGTGCCCATATGTTTCAGAATAAGTTGCAATATCTTACCATATTCACATTCTGTAGGCCTTATATAAATTGATCATGCCACATTCTTCAGAACATAATTAGTTCATTAGCGTTGAACGGAAACTCTTGGTGCTCTATAATAATATAATGTGTCAGACAACGTTCACGAACCATACTCAATGTCTGAAATGCGGGATTTCCCGTCCTATGAGCAGGTTGCTGTGAATGTTGTTGTTGCTATTGAGAGGTCCTCTACTAAAAGGAAAAATATGAATAATTATATCAACAATTCACTACCGGAGAATTATTACAAAGTTCAGTCTGACATTTTGGCCATTTTGAGTTTCAAATACCATGATTTCAGAAACCAAATTTTCTGTCTGCTCTATCAAAATCGTAAGATTTTTTAAAGTCATTATCAAGATATTCAAAGAATTGTGGTTTATCTTTGAAGTTTGAAAGCTAAGTCAACATTTTTATAAAGTCTACACTTATTGTTTTATTCTGTGCAGATTCATTGCCTACTGAAGGTTTTTAATGGATCTGTAATCTCTTTGTTTCTGGTTCCCAGTTCATATGGGCCCACTATGTCTTCATGTCTAGTTGTTCCTACTTTTGCATTAAAATCTCCGATGACTATGACAATATCCTGTGATTTAGAAAGTGTCTTTGATTGGTTTAGTTCGTGCGTTCTGAGGTTGACGCATAAGCTTAGATGATGGTTGTATCGAAGGGTGATCCTTTCAGTCTCACTGGCATTACGCTGTCTGATATTGTCAGGTACCCCTTAAGTGTCTTCGATGTCTGCATGTCCATGATGATCGCTACTCCTCTTTCATGTTTGTCGCCTCCTGAGTAAATGATTTTATATCTGTCGGACACTATTCTGCCAGCTCCTGTCCATCGTACTTCACATAAACCCATAATGTTAACATCCATTCTCTTCATTTCTTTCCTGAAGTTGTCCAGTATTCCTTTCTCTAGCAATGTTCTCTTATTCCAGGTTGCTATGCTTCTCGTTTGAGTTTTCCTTTTGTGAGCAGTATCTTGATGACGATATGGTGTCACCTGCTGAGCATGACTTGCCCTACTGGACGAGGCAGTTCTTACAGAGCTCCCCTTTACTTTGTTATCTTCTTTCATTGTGTGTTGATCCATGACGTTCTTGGAAGAAAATACAGCAGTGGTTTCCCCTTGCCTTCTGTTGCATTTGTGTACGGTTTACTCCACTTGGCTTTGTCCAAAAGGACTAACCCACATGGCAACTGGGGCAGGTGGCAGGTTTCGGCAACCCCCTCTCGCCTGACAGTCCCTTTACTAAGAATATGAGGCATTTTATAGAGACAGGATTGCCACCACCCTGTCCTACCTCGCTCTCTAAGACTGTTGCCAGTTGGTCCGAGACTGCTTATTAGTGCCGTGCGATTTAGAGTTTTTTTTTTAAATCATCGTAACTTCGAAATGCGATGCAACTATTCATGCTATTCGAATACCGTGCGCGAATAGTTTTTTCTTCTTATACAAGTACATGAAGGCCAAAGGTGAGGCCTGATACGATGAGTCTATCAGAGTACCCATATCCCCTTGTGCTTCGAATTTCGAGTTGTTCAAGGGGAGCTCAGTATGCAATGTACACAAAATCTCCGGCGATGGTCTATTGAGTTATGGCATCACGAGTGCCTTTTAGAGGCATGTTTTATAACTCCTACTGGCTCCTCTTATCACTCTGTCCCGTAACCATCAACTTTAACGTAACGTTGAATTTACCTCTGTGAATTTAGATACTTTAGTATGCTTTGATTTTACTACGGGTTGAAAAAAAAGTTAAAAGAAATCTATTATGAAAAAAATCACACAGCATTCGAGCGACTCTGCCACGCTTTGAATGGCTGTGAATAGCGCAATTATTGTGAAATCTAATGGGTACAGCTCTGCAGCTTCTTGGTTATTCGAAGCTACCCTACATAATGTCGGCCTTTCCATTATCCGCCACCTGGGGACGCGGTGAGTCGAGGATTGTCGACAGAGTTGTGGTTCATAAGACGTATGCAGCGTATCCCACTGACAGCTAGAAAAACAAATGAAGAAGTCTTGGTTGAAGCAAATTACAGACGACAGCTTATGACGAATATGCGAAAGCGACAGACGAATTCATTGGACACACAATGCGGAAAGAAGCATTTGGGAATACTGTAACAACAGTCAAGTTTGATGGAAAGAGAGGCAGAGGAAGACAGAGGAGAAAGATACTGGACAAGTTGACAAAATGGCTGGGAGCAGCAAGAACAACAGACACCATTGCTCCAACTCAAGACAGATGGAAGTGGAAGTCCATGATCGCCCACGCCAGTCGGGAAGGCACCGGATGATGGTGATGAATCTGTTTGTTATCGTCTGACACATGTCTGACACATGTCTGAACCGGTGTCTGTTATGAAACGAAACACGTCATCATCCGGGCGATCATAGACCTCCACCAACACTGCAATTTGCTTCAACCAAGATTTCTTCATTTGTTTTTCTAGCTGCCCTTAGGATACGCAACATGCGTCTTATGAACCACAACTCTGTCGCCTCAATTGTTCTTTCCAGCTGTTTTTTGATTGTCCTTGCTTCGCACCCCTATAATAGGATTGACTCAATGTAACTGTTTGTAAGTATCTGTTTCGATTTGTGGAAGGTTGTTTTTGCTTGGAAAATGCGGCTTTATTTTGGTGTGGCACCTCCCATCTGATGATATAATGTTGCTGGCTGACTGGGGTGAACTCTCAGCCCGGGAACCTGGAGTGGACGGTGTACATGAAGGCCCTGTGCTGGAGGACTGTGTGCAGAAACTAGATCTGAGTGAACGAGCCACGCCGGAGCAAGTCTTGTAAGAAGGCATAACGCTATCGGTGATTAATTGTCCTGTGAGGGCCTGTCCATTGATGTCCTGGGAGTCGCAATCCATCGCTCGAGCGCCAGTGGGGCTGCCAATATGGTAAAAAGGCGTTGCCTCTAACGGTCACCAAAAAGATTCTCTCGAACCACCATCTCGTCTCCCGTGGGTCACCTGCGGCGTTTGTTAACCGACGACCAACTTTCTGAAGGAACTGGGTAGTCAGGGGACCAAGAGCGCCGGATGTTTCAACGGCCACTGGGACGAAGTGGTAGCGGTCGCTGAGGCCTGTGTATTTTCTCATTTTGGTTTCCTCGGCCTTTTTGGCAATACTGCCGGGAGCGGAGGCCAAGAAGGTTAGACAACGGTGAGAAAAAATCGGAGCCTGTAGAGTCCCACTCGAGACATTTCCCACCCTCGAACGGAAAGATGGTGATGTCATGCAGCCTTTTGCCCTCATCACGGTCGAGGTGAGAAGGTTCGAGGATACAGTGCAAGTCGGCTGCATCGAGTGCACGCATTCGAAAAAGCTTGACATATAGTGAAACGCAAAATATGTGTATATAATAATAATAA
>NW_004797459.1:191605-193464 GCF_000002075.1 Aplysia californica | reverse complement strand
TCTCTCTCTCTCTCTCTCTCTCTCTCTCTCTTCCTCACTCTCTCCGTCTCTCTTACTCACTCTCTCTGTCCTGTCTCTCTCTATCTCTCTCCAGTGCATCCTTCAGTAACGACAATCCCACAAAACGTACCCAGACACCCTTGTACACATTGATGACATCACCCAGTCATAAAAGGTTACAGAACAGAACAGCATGAATAAAAGATACTGAGAGAACATAATTATATTTTATTCCAAATTTCTCAAAACTAGCTACTGAGCAGATAAAACTTTGTAATTCAAAGATAACGAACTGTTGCACCCCAGTAGCCTTTGATCGAAATGTTTACCTCTCCTGGGTACCAAACGATACTAGGGAAAGGATAAAGCAAAGTAAAGCAAAGTAAAGCAAAGCAAAGGACAGCAAAGCAAAGCAAAGGGATGTTAAAAGTAGTGTGCTGTCGATGGTGTATATTAATCTTATCGTCATGGTGCTGCCAATGATATGGTCAAACTCATTTTGATTTATTTATTTTTTAAAAATCATATTGAAAAGTCAAAGGAAAAACAATTGTCTTTGTAATACACTTTGTCTCAAAAAAACGGAAATGTCTAAATCTAGGATAGCGGCTTGGCACTTTTACTACTATGTAATTATGCAATATGAAAAAATGAATTTAAAAATGAGTACATTTCATTATGGCCAAAGTCTGTGTATACCTATTCACAGACTGTTGTTGTAGTTATTGTTCATGTTATTGTTGTTGTTGTTGTCGTCGTTGTTGTTGTTGTTGTTGTTGTTTGTTTTTTTGTGGGGGGTTTTATTTTGTCTTTGAGGGTTTGGGGGGGGGGGGGTTAATGTAGGTGCTTTTGCGCCCCTGTTGGATAATAATTTAGATCATGAAGCAAGAAGACCTTTTAAGTCCATTTATAAACACATTCCTTTATGGATTTCACTGATCCAAGGCAATAAAATAGAAACTTTGCAGTTTCCAAGGCCACTACAGCTTTTGAAATCGCTATTTGTATCTCTGAAGCCAAACGACCCCCTTCTCCTTAAATCGCAAATATTTCGATTTTAATTCAAGATAGACAAACTAGGAAGCTATGAAGTTATTGATAGCAATAACTCCACATACCCTAGAATTGACGAGCGCCTGATTCCACCGCATCATGACACAATAATCCATCAGCAGACCAAAGTCAAGTTGCCACATATTTTGCACCATTGCACACAAATTGTCATATTTCATTGTCTGCATGGTTGTGCCCACCTTTTTCTGTTTCGGTTTCAAGCAAATATAAAATTGGACAATCCGCATTAATTTTTTATTAAGTTATGCTTCTTTTTTAAATGACCCGTGGGTGCTCTCGTGTGGTGCGCTCCTTCTTTCCTATCATCAAACATATATTGTCCTTATCTCTCGTCCCTCTTTTTTTGTTTGTTACTCTCTTAAAACAACTCTACCCTTGGGTGCTTAAATAATGACCATATTGTGTGGCAAGTGACATGAAACGCTTACTAAAACTAAAACAAAACAAAAACCAGGATACGACACAAATGATTGGCCCTAAACACCACTTCAAATGACCTTAATGCACGCCATAAATGAGATAATTTACATCCTCTTTGGTAGTGGGTTTTCCAAACACGTCCTTTCTACTGAGCCTCAGGTGTGTGTGCGCCCTTTGTGAGTTTGGCCACGTTTTTATACAGTGGTCTTTTAGAAAATCTTATACGTTTTGACTGGCACGTTATAAGGTAAGAATAGTTTCACTTCTCATAGATAGATAGATAGATAGATAGATAGATAGATAGATAGATAGATAGATAGATAGATAGATAGATAGATAGATAGATAGATAGATAGATAGATAGA
>NW_004797459.1:182543-191131 GCF_000002075.1 Aplysia californica | reverse complement strand
TATTATTATCATTATCATCATCTTCAACATTATTATTATTGTTGATGCAGTTGTTGTTGTTTTTGTTAATGTGACACCACCACAGCTGAATTTTATGGGTGGAGAGGGGAGGGTTAAAATTTGCTGAAAATGGTCCTAAGATGACCAAGTTAGAACCTTTTAAAGGTCCTCTTTTTTTAGACACCCTCTACCTCTACCTTCCTCCATGTACACTAGTGGCGTCGGCAATCTAGTGGTTACGCTACCGGACTCGTAATCGTGAGACTGCGGACTGTTCAGGGGTTCGAGCCTCAGATCTGTGCGACGTTGTGTCCTTGGGAAAGACACTTTACACGAATTCCGTATTGGCTTGCTTCTTTCGGTGATGGACGTTAAAGAGGTCTCGCCTCTTAAATAACCCAACAGTGTTGGTAGGGGTGTTAAACCTATACCATTTCCCCATTTTCACCACCAACACTTCCCGTCTTACCTCCCTTTACAATGTGATAATTCAAAGAAACACTATGTCTTTGACTACTGGCTGTGTAATCTGTTTATGTTTGTCAATCAGGTGCTGGGTCATAATAATGAAATCCATGGAAATTGGAGTTTTTATGCTCAACACATTTAAAACCACATTTCTATTGGGATTTTATTTTGTTATTGCCGAAAAGCTTTAATTAAAAACACATGAAGGGAGATTTTCTGTTTTCAAAGACACCAAAGCATTAGAATTTGGCAAAATTTTGGCAGCAATTTTCTAGTTGATTTTATTTTTGACCCCTCCTTCAATCGCAAGTATCTCAACATCTATTCAAGGGTATTTTATTTTACACCATAAGCAAGGCAAATCAACATCATGTAAGATTATATTAATAACTCTAAAGTGAAGCAGCGTGGTGGAATCAGGCTCTCGTCAATTTTGGGGCATGTAGAGGTATTGGTATCATCGTAAAGCTTGTTCACTTGTCTTTATTTAGATGAAAACAATATCCATTTATCTTGAATGCAAGTCGAAATATTTGCAAATGAAGGAGGTGGGGGTCACCTGTTTTCAGAGGTAAAATTAGTGAGAAAATGGCCGCCAGAGATTAGTTATTTCCTTATCTTAAGAGTCCGTGGTAACTGAAAACTTACATTTTTGTGCCTTTAATCAACGTTTTTCAGAAAAAATCCACACAGAAATGAGTTCTTCAATGGGCATGAAAGGTGTTGAGCCAAAAAAACAAAAATTTGACAAAATTTCACAAACCTGCGGAAAAATACAAGTTTCTCCACTTTGATTATTTTGACGAGAGCCTGATTCCACCACGCTGCCTCATCTATAATATGCCAAAAACTTGACTAGCGTCTGATTCCCCTGCCATGGTGTTCTGTTATTTTCCTTCACAGATAGAGAAAAAATTAATCCAAAAGGCAGTGGTCAACTAAGTCAACTGAGGACGCTCTTCTGGTTTTGCTCTTGGTACAAGGTAAGAGGATCTATCTATCTATCTATCTATCTATCTATCTATCTATCTATCTATCTATCTATCTATCTATCTATCTATCTATCTATCTATCTGTCTATGGTGGCTCTCGGGGTCTATAGGTCACCTTTTTTTCGCCTCTCATTAAAAAGGTCCCGGGTTCGAAACCTGACAGCGACGGAAACTTTTCTTCTTTAAAACATTCTTCTTTCACATAATTTCCGGCTCTCTAACCATGTTCTACCCCCCCCTCTTTCTCTTTCTCTCTTTCTCTCTCTCTCTCTCTCTCTCTCTCTCTCTCTCTCTCTCTCTCTCTCTCTCTCTCTCTCTCTCTCTCTCTCTCCCTCTCTCCCTGCCAACAGAAACTTATAGAATCGTACACACACACACACACACACACACACACACACACACACACACACACACACACACACACACGTGCGCTTGCGCGCGCATACATAACACTATTCTAATAATAATCCTGCTGTTCATGTGTAGGAAGTCCAAAATTTTGATGTTCATTACTTTTACAGCAGTTTCATCTATCTTATACGGGTGCATACCAAAAGTTGTTTTTTTACCTGACCATGGAGGAAAAAAGATAGAAAGCTGAAATTTGGTGCTCACCGTAATCTTTCTGTATGTAGTCGCTTTCTACAGTTATACATTTTTATCATCTGTGTATGACCTTGAAAATACCTCGAAAATAGAGGACCCTGTCTTTATTAGAAAATAAGCCCTCTCTCGCTTCTTTGACCTCATCGTCACTTTCAAGATGCCTTCCTTTTAAATCCTTTTTTCAGTTTGGGTACAAAAACAAAAGTCGGACGGGGCAAAATCTGGGGAATAGGGTGGATGTTGCAAAATTTCATAGCCACTTTCTGGTGCAGTTTCTGCAGCTGTTCTTGAAGTGTGTGCTTGTGCGTTGTCGTGAAGCAACAAAATACCTTTTCGGATCTTTCCTCTGGGTTTTTTTTTTTTTATAGCCTCTCATAATTGTTTTACCTGGTTAGAATAATAGTCTCAAGTGATCGTGTGTCCATTTCAAAGGTAGACTGTCTTAATCCCTTTTTCTTAATCCCAAAGAGTTGATAGCATCACTTTTCCACTTGATGGCTGCGGCTGCACCTTTGCCTTCCTTGGTGTTGGAGACGAGGGCGATTTCCACTGCATTGATGCAGATTTTGACTCAGGATCGTTGTGGTGGACCCATGTTTCATCCTTTTCATACAGACCAAGCAATTCTTGCCAACAATTCACACTTTGCACTTTTTGAGGAGTCAACAAACGTGAGACCCATGTGTCTGTAGCGTGACAGACTCTCTCACACACACAAACACACACACACACACACACACACACACACACACACACACACACACACACACACAAGGACTCACCTAGAACACGTGCGTGTAGCACCAAGGTCACACTCTGCCACGCGTCTGTCTTGCTGTGCAGCATGACAGACTCCTGCTAGACCTTCTAATTGTTTGCATCTCTCAAGATGTATTGCTCCATTCCAGTAGAATAAAAATATATATACGAGAGAAGGGGGGGGGGGGCAATAATTCTTTGGTCTGGGTATGAAGGAATCATGGTAGAGTAATGAAATTTTACACTGATTTTGGAACACACCATGCACATTTTCGGAAAAATCTAACAATATTAAGGCACTAGTCAGCGTGTTTAATGAAATCAAGCACAAAAACGTTTGGTTGTTTCTTTGCTGAAGCTGTGCCATGGAGCCTGTTGAATATCGCTCAATTATCAAGTTTTTATACTTGCAAGGAAAATCCCCTTCCGACATTTTTCAGGAAATGGTCCAAGTTTATGGTGATAAATGTCCTCGTTACAATTCTGTGACATACTGAGTAAGAAAATTCAAATCTGGATTCATGTCGGTGATGGATGAAAAACGTGAAGGGCGCCCATCCTTTGTGGTAACTGAAGAGAACGTATCCACAGTGAAGAAACTGTTTTTACAAGACATACGTATAACAGTTGAACAGCTCTCAAGTGAAACGGGAATCATGTAGTGTCAATTGAAACGAATCTCCATGATCATTTTAACATGAACATGGGGTCTGCAAGGTGGGGACCCCGCCTTTTGACAATGAGAAAAAGGAGCAGAGGGTTTCGTTCTGCAAAACTCTCCTTCGAATTGAGTCCAATGACACAAATTTCTTTTAGAAACATGGTGACTATGGATGAAACATGGATTTATCATTTTGATCCAGAACATAAAATATCCTCAACGCAATGGGAAACCCCTTCTTCTCCCTCACCAAAGAAGGCAAAGGTGACACCATCAAGTGGAAAGGTCATGCTGTTGTGTTTCTGGGATTGTGAAGATATCATCATGACTGACTACCTGGAAAATATAAAAACAGTCACAGGGGACTACTATTTTTCGGGCTTGCTGATCACTGAAAGGATGTCGTTTCCATTGCATGACAACGAGGACGCTATTGAAGCTGAGGAAGACAAGTTAGGGGCCCATTCTGGTTAATTTTTTTTTCTCTCAAGGACTTTTGAAGGTGAAAGAGAGGTGGCAGAAATGTGTTACTCTGCATGGTGACTGTGTAGAGAAATGAAAGAATGTCTGCCAGGTTTCAAAGCTCTATCTTTATCCCTTCATATTTTGACCAAAGACTTCTTGAACCCCCTTCGTAGTAGGCCAATGACTTTCAGTTATGTAAATTTGTAGTTTCCCAAGGACATTTATTCAGCTTTTCAAAATCCCCAAATTTTGGTGACCATTTCCTGGACAATTATATCTGTGACATCAGGCAAACCAGAACTCCTTCTTTCGCAAATATCTATAATTTTATTCAAGATAGAATCTCTTTGCACCCAAAAGAAAGAAAAATGAACAGGCTATAAGATTTTACCGTGGTACCAATATCTACATGCACCCGACAATTGACAAGCGATTCCACCGTGCAGTGACACATTTTGTTTTTAGCTTTAGTAAGTCTTTAATTAACGGCACTTACATTAAAACACAATAAAGTAATGTACGTGCAGAAGATTGAAAGTTTTACATTAGTGAGAAACAAACCTTTGAAAAGAAGGAGGAGAGATAAGGGCGATAGATATTTGATATTCAAAAAGAGGCAAACCACACCTGAACACCCAACCACCCACTGACACATTGTTTGACCGCCATATTATGATGATCAATCGTGGAGGCGGCAAAGGGCTATTCAACCCTTGCTGGCATAGACAATGGCCCCGAACCTTGAAGTAAGATAAAAATTTACGATTATATTCTTCTTAGATATGCCATACCCGAAAACAAGTTAATAAAACAACCAAACCTGTCTAAAACGGACTCCCATTGTCATGGAGAAAAGTGACCGTATTAGGCAGGTGGCCGTTTTACCCAGTGTGACTAAATCCTAAAGAATACGCAAGGGATAAAATAAGAAGTGGCCGTTTCTACAGATGATTGTCTTCTACAGTTGGCTATTAGAGCAGTTTGGACTGCTTTGAATTCGTTTGCTAATAAAGACTTGGCTTGCTGATAACAACGAGGGGTTGGGATTGAGGGAGGGGTGTTATCTTTAAAATTTATTGCATTTTCGAGACCGGTCAAAGGGAACCTTAAAAGCCGAGTGGAAGTGGATAGTAAATATGATGGGATATTACACTTCCAATGAGCGCTTAATCAGTCAATGTAAACATGCATAAAAGTGAAATACTTCCCTTAACCGTTACAATATTACGAAGCTCAGAATTACTTTATTGGGAGGGGTTTTTCATTTCCTTCTTCATATTCGACAACGAAACTCTTCCACAAGACGTTAAAACATAACAAAACTAATTATGATTTGATAAAAAGACATTTAAAAAGATTTCTAGACACATTTTAAGGAACGGTGCAGCAACATGGCAGACAATCTTGTACAGCTTAAATTTTAATAATATGTCGTTGATATCTTCAAACAGGCGCCTCAGAGCTTACACTTCGATCAATTGGAGTAAATTCATGTCCTTAACTTGACGACACTTTATTCAGCAAATTATGTTTGAATCAGACGCTCGTAAAAAAAAATGAAATCGAAGAAATCAACATTTTCCTCCTATGTGGCAATTCTATTGACTTTTTCTTTTCTTCTTTTTTTCACATCAGACACCTCGCGATCCCCACCTCTTCCAACCGGAAGTATCTTCTTAACTTCTCTTCAGGATAGATGGGTATTAAAAATAAACACAAGACCACTGATTTTGAATAAGCTCCAAGACGATACTAACTTCATATCCTCCAAAATTAACGAGCACCTGATTCCACCGCGAAGAATACTTGACTATTCAACCAGGAAAAATGTCTAGGTCTCAAAAGCGGGCGACACACCAGCACTTCACTATTCTATAACACTATTATATTTGAAACAGATGCTAGAATTGTATCGAATATGACGGGAGCTGGAAAAAAATATTAATTACAACGGAAGCAGAACCAGCCTCAAATTATACAATAGGGGGTGCCCATTGGCACGATCGGATCGGTTAGCTTCGGTTTGGTAGGCGGGGCTAGCCAGATGGAGGGCGCAAAGCAACCGTCATGGCACAAACTGATCACCCAACTCGCAGCCTAAAAAAAAGAAACGCGTTTGTTTTTAGGCTGCAAATCGGACGATCGGTAGGCGATCGATTTGTCTATTCCTCCAATGGGCACTGTGTATAACCAAAGATCGTACATAACTAGATAGTTCACCCAGCTAAAAAAAAGTGTCCACTGAAGTCTGCACACTGGATCAAATGCCGCTGCCGTCTTTGTTTTGAAGCTCGCATTTGTTTCCCCAAAAGAAGAATATAGGAATAGCATAGTTTGTTAGTTTCGCTTTTTTAAAATTGTTTTTCACACAAAGTCGCAAAGTCTGCTCTTTTTCTAAGAAGGTGCCACTGGATTTTGAGGTCCTTTTTTTAATTGGCTCATTTATCTTGTTATGTACGATCTTTCGTATCACTGGTGCTGTAGTGATATCGATTAGTATGGGTACCGCAGCAGTATTCGCAATCTTTAGATACCATCATTGCAACCGTAATAATATGATACCGCTCAAACACATGTCACAATTCGTTGTTAATTGAAACTACGTCAGCGCACGTCAATTTTCTTTTCCGTATCTACGTCGTTATTCGAGACCCATCGCTGCCTTATAATTACTGTAACTGTTCAATTGTTCGACCCAGCAACATAACATTGCATACAGTATTACAGCCATGTTAGCTCATTAGTTTTGATTAAAAACCTTAACATTATGCATATATATATATATATATATATATATATATATATATATCTTTCTTTTGAAAGCCCGAAATGATTTTTACTTTACTTGCTTTACTTAAATAAAATCCTGCAAGTTTTTAAAAAGTCAGTGGTGGTAGAATCAAGATGGTAAAAGAAATTAGACTTTTTAACTTTTCATAAATATACAACTTACAGTCTACTATTCGAGTACCAAGTCAACATGCATTATGTTTAAAAACATTATTTCTTTCTTTTCTTTTCTTGTGGTTTTTTTTTTTTTTTTTTTAAGAAAAACATGTTTTCCTAAGGCTTACACAGAATCGTAACGTTTTCTTATATTTAGAACGAAGTTTCATCAGTATTGTTTTTTCATTAATCAAAGCGGATTTTGCATTATTCCGTGAAATATTGTATAACTTGTATAACAACACTTTTACGGTTATTGTCTCCCTTACCCAAGCACTAATCTACGGCTTTGACGAAACGCTATTTTCAAGTCTATTTCATATCAGAGTAGCTCTACTTTCCAAGTCTTGTGACTGAGTTCTCTGCCTTCAAAAATGATTTGTGGTCCGTCTCGTCAGGCGACACACAATTAACAGAAAATGTGTGAGACGTGCTGACAAAATGAGTTACTTCTCACAATCAACAAATGGAGATATTGGCCACAAATCGACACTGGGGTCAAATTTGTAGATTTTCCATTGGTCATAATTACATATTATTTAAGTACCGGTATAACATGCCTTATATTACTTCATACTTATAATTTGTGAAAACTTCACCTATAAGCGTGATGTAGCGATTTCCATAGGGCTCGAATCCGAGAAGTAACTCATTTTGTCGGCACCCTTCACTTTTCTTTTGAAAGGCGTGATGTTATAAGGGAAAAATTGTAACTAATATAATTCGTGAAGTCAGGATTGAAGATGTAAGGGAAATAACCGAGAAAAAATGGTTATGAGGGATTGGTTTACTAAGAGTTGTAGAACCTCAAGCCTTTATCAAGACTTTAATAATTTAATTATATTAATCCTGTCGCAAGTATAGTTTATTATCTTTTACCCTTCCGTTTCAACAAACAGCGAAGTACTTCATCAACCTCACACGGTATTGGAACGGATACGTGTATTCTGCCTTGCTTCATTGCTTACTACGCCTAGCCTTAATAACAATCTTTATCTGTGGAAATTAACAAATTCACCTTTACCTGAGAAGTGTAACTTTTTTTGTTTTCCAAATTTTGCCCATCAAAGGAAATTGTTAATTCCTCCAAGCTTGACTTGGCCCACAGACTGATCTTGCAGTGTTTGGCCCATGAAAAGAGATATCTATACTTTTTCATTATGGAAAGTTTAGTTACCAAATGAGTAATGAGTATTTAAATATGATGTGATGTGGGCCTTACACATTGAACAAACGTATTTATTTACTTACTTACTTACCGCTATTAAAAATCCTGATTTTTAGTGCACCCTGGGTGAAAAATGCTTGGGACTGTTTAAAGTCCTAGCCTGCCTCTGATCATATTAATTGTGAAGCAACTTTTAGAACTTTCACTTTCAGGAAAGAACTACTATGGTTGATTTTTTCATTGTCTAAAATGTAAGCTGTCTCTCCATTACTTCCTCTGTAGCTCAGGTCTCTGTTACTTATGAGTTTGACAACATCTCCAAATCTATTCATGTTTTATTGTCGTCTCTTTCTGAACTCAATGCGATGATTCTATGCTAACATGTGAGAAATGCTGGGCTGCTGTTGGTCAAACATGCACCTGGAAAGTTTACACTGCAGACGAACTATAAGCTGAAAGCAGCAAGTCAAGATTTTTAAAAATTGTTGTGTGTGTGTGTGTGTGTGTGTGTGTGTGTGTGCGC
>NW_004797459.1:178859-181211 GCF_000002075.1 Aplysia californica | reverse complement strand
TGTCAATGGTGTTGAATCCACACACACACCCAACTCCCATGTTGAAACTGTCAATGGTGTTGAATCCACACACACACCCAACTCCCATGTTGAAACTGTCAATGGTGTTGAATCCACACACACACCCAACTCCCATGTTGAAAATGTCAATAGTGTTGAATCCACACACACACCCAATCCCCATGTTGAAACTGTCAATGGTGTTGAATCCACACATACATGTACTTGACACACTCAACTCATTATCGACCCTCACTAATAGAGACCTTGGAGTTCTTATTTTAACCAGGATGTGTACCTATCTGTATGTGTGTACCTATCTGTACTCTGTTATTGTCCATGTCATTGCTGGGTCTACATGTCATTGTAACTGTCTTCTCTCACTATTACTGTTCATTGTTGCCGACTAGAATCTAGTCGTTTGTTTTTATCTAGTGTTCATCCCCAAGTATGTCTTCAGTACTAATTAATCAAAATTATATTTTTTGAATAATTGATTCTTTGGGACTAGATCTAGATCTAGATCTATAATCTGACCTTACAGTTTTTATAAATTGAAACAGAAACACATTTGTCCGACCGATCAATACAAAAAAACGTCGATAAAAACCTAAGACTTAGACCAGAGGTCAACTCTTACTACATGAGTTTTATATTGTGTATTGAGAGCTAGATCTAGAATTACCGGCTTCAGATAGACAATCTTAGCTTAGACCAACATCTTAGTTGAATATTAATAGATCGAATTGGATGCTCATGATAAACTCCATGTAGCTCTCATCTTCATCATCATCATCCTCATCATCATCATCACACACACACACACACACACACACACACACACTCATCATCATCATCATCATCATCACCATGATCTATAAACACAAAAATCATACTATCGGTCTTTTAAAAGTCAAAATTATTTCGCTTTTGCGACAACAGCAAAACCTAGCAACCTCACGTGCAGGAGTCCAGAGTTTACAGACAACAACAACACAGTGTCTGTGACGTGTGTGTCCAGTGACATATTTCCTGGAAACCCGAGATGTGTGCTGTACAAACGTGTAAGAGTGTCCTCTTTAATTTTTGTAGACGTTCCACACTGTTGTGATTTTATTTATTTATTTATCTATTTATTTATTTATCTTTTTATCTATTTATTTATTTATTTATTCATTTATTTACTTAAATTCATTCATTTATTCACTTAAATTCATTCATTTATTCATTATGCATTCATTCATTCGGTCGTTCAATTTTAATTAATGTGTTTATTCATTTTTTTTTTCACGTTTTGACAGGGCAGCTGGTTAGAGGGCGCCTCTTGTCGGCCCTTAATAATTATGCCCTCTTGCTTTCATTTCCTCTCTAGTTTCTCTGCACAATTTGTTTTACTATTTCTTAGCACTAAATTACCTCTACGTGTCTTGTGTCGATGTGCTTGAACTTTTTCTTTACGCAAACAAACCACAAAAAACAACCCCAAAACAAGCAAACAATCGTTTGGAAGACGTGGCAGTCTTAAATTACAATACGATTGTACAACTGACAGACACGCACACAGGACAGCGACGGAACATTTATTTCTTCTCTAAAATGTTCCCCTTTCACCTCTCTTCCAGCTCTCTGACAAGGTCATATCTTCCGCTTTCATCTCCACTCTCTGCCCCCACCCCCTCACCTCATTTGTCCCCTCCTCTGGGCTCCTGACTCTTTCTGCAGCCTTTCTACTGCTTCTGCTTGGCACCTTCTTACTGCTGTATTTCAACCACACCCCTGATCTTATGGTAGGGGTGTTGAATCTATACCATTTCACCATTTTCTTTCGAGAAATTGGGGTGGGTTGAGTTTCCCCTGGTTTCTTGAGAATAACGACTTTGGAAGTGAAAACTTCCCGATTAGTGAAAGATGTGTCTTTTGCTTTAGCTTTTCAGATTTGTATTTTGTCTACAAAAATTGCTGTAAGATTTTGATAAACATGTGCGTAAAAAAAATAATATAGTGTCTTTCCTGTCAATATGCAAAATCACAATGTGTCCCAACTTTGAAAGAGCGTTACACACAGTAGATTTGGGCATCCAGTTTCCTCAAAAGTGCAGTATGGTTGTAACTTATAAGAGATTTCTTTTCCTTTTTCTGCTTCATATTTGAAATGCTTTTTTCCCTGCTTTCTTTTGCAATGCTGAACGCTTCAAAGGCTTTCCGGTAACTCTTTTTGGGTTAAGTTGCACGACAGCACAAACCTCAGATGCATAGATCTAGTTATAATCAACAGAGTTATTAGGTCCAGGACAACAACAACAACAACAACAACAACAACAACAACAACAACAACAATAATAATAATAATAA
>NW_004797459.1:173947-176497 GCF_000002075.1 Aplysia californica | reverse complement strand
GTAAACCTAGACTGAAGTGTGGGTCAATACAAGTCTTTTTCGTTGTTTCATCAGCTTATCCCGTCCCTGAAATCGCTAACTGTCCTTCTGGATCAAAGGTCAGCGGTGACTACATCATGTCCGGGTCAACAGCCACTTGTGAATGTCGTCAGAAAACTGAGGGTTTTCCTGCAGGCACAGTTGTTCTGTCTCAGGGCGGGTCTACCTTGGGCTCAGGGACAATTGCTTCAGGGAATGTCACTAATCCTGGTGAGTTAGAAAATTAATTCCATTGCGGTGAATTCAGGATCTCGTTAAAATAACAAAATCAAAGATACCGACTTTTTTCCTCCTGCTGGGCTTTTTTTTTATCGAATGTTTTATTTTGAGTTAACACCTTATGTTCATTTAATAACATATTCCTGTTGAATTTGACTGAAAACCGATGATTAAAGGCATAAAATAAATATAAATTTGCAGTTTCCCAATAACACTTGAGCTTTGGAAGTAACCAAATCTAATTTTAAAAGCTATTTTATCGCTAATTTTACCCCTGACAAGGATGGTAAAGGTACATATTCGTTACGTGAACATTCCCGTCTTTAGTAAGAGAGAATTGAATGTGTTTTATAAATTGACATTTCAGAGAACAGTTTTAACGAGACGTTGACTTGTCGTTCTGTGTCTTCTCTGGGCCAAGCAGGTCCCTCTGTCTCCAAGACTGTCAAGTTTGCCTGTGAGTGTTCTCCCAAAAAAATTCTCCGCACACCCTATATGTCTGTAGTTCCGCCACTTGCTATTAGTTTTTTACTTTTAACTTGTGAAACCTCTTCAGGACCTATCTTCTCACTGAGATATTAGTTAGGTTGCTCTGTACCCAAGACCTCAATTGTAACAACAAATTAAAAGTTATCAGGAACAATAACTTCTGTATGTATGTATAGTATAAGGTTTTACGGCGCTCGCAACTGCTAAGGTCATATGAGAGCGCACAATAACTTCTTTTAGCACACGTTATATCTTCAGTTTTAGTTAATGTTTAACGGCACTTACAACACAACAAAGTCATATAAGTTCCAGGAAGTGTGGAGGCTTTATAAGAGAGTTACAAACACAAAAGGGGAAACGGAGAGATCAGGACAATGGATGTTTGATAGGAAAAAAGGAGCAAAACACATCAGAGCACCCTCCAAATATACACACTCACATTATGTCTGTAGTATGCATCATGGACAATACATTTTCTAAAACGTATGTTACCTCGGTCAATAACTTCTTTACGGATAATATAAATAAACCTTTTAAAGCTTCTTCTTCTGTTCAGTGTTTTACGGCGCTTGCAACTGTATACGATCATATGAGCGCGCGAGACACATTAAACATTTTTCAGTTTGTAGGAAATTTTGAATTTTGCCCTGGTGGCGGGCAGAGCCTACTCTTATCGATTTTAGACCACCAAGGGACCTTTAACATTAGCAACTTGCACACGGGACCTCTGAGATTTTTCGCCCTTGTTCGAGAAGGTTAGGCTTAGATCTTTCCTACCAGAAGATCAGGGGTGTGGCTGAAAGACATTAGTAAGAAGGAGCCAAGGAGTAGCAGTAGAAAGGCTGCAGAAAGAGTCATGAGCCCAGAGGAGGGGGCAAAGGGGGTGAGGGGGTGGGGACAGAACTTGGAGACGAAAGCTGAAAACAGAACATTTCACAAAACATTTCTAGAGAGCAGGTAAAGAGGTGAAAGGAGACAATTTTAGAGAAGCAAATGTTTCGGTCGCTACCCGGATTCGAACCCGGGACCTTTGAATGAAAGGCGAACGCCTTAACCTCTAGGCCACGAGAGGCCCCTTTCAAGCTTCTTTACCAAAATGTTTTACCTGCAAAGATGTCCTCTTCAAGACAGACCCAAAACTTGTTGTTGTTGTTGTTTTCAGTAAAAAGCTACTCCTCTCACGAGGTCGAAGATACTGTATGTTTATAAAAGCTGACATATTCCCCTTTATTTTTTCCTTATCTTACGCTGCGTTATGACTGGTGTTGTTTCATAGTTTCGATACGCTGCTAAATCATTATGTCAATGTCGAGTAGTAAACATTTACTCAGAATCTTTTAGCCTCTGGTTCTCACTGGCAGTTTTGCACTTAAATCAAGGCTCTCACACACACCCCCAGACTTACATATGAGCTTAAAAGAATTAATGGAAAAAAATACTATGGTGACTTGTTAGTTTGCTGCTTACTGAACAAAGACAGCGAGAGTATAGGCAATAAATGTATCTTGTTTATAATTCGTTTACAGTTCGTAATTATTAGAAATTGTTTCTAAAATGAATTTGTCCTTTTTTTTCATTGTCATTCAACTCATTTTCTTTTTTTTTTCTTACTGCCGTCCTTTCGTATATAGATCTATAGTTAATGTGTAATGAAAGTTATTCTTAATGTGGTTGAACTGGTTTTTCTTGTTTCTGTGAAGTATAATATTGTCTTGTGACAATGGTCATGTGATTTGTGTTAAGCGCTCAAAGCTTGTAGTAGTATGGGATAGAGCGCTACATAAATGCAGTCTATAATTATTA
>NW_004797459.1:172447-173507 GCF_000002075.1 Aplysia californica | reverse complement strand
ACATGTTTGTGTCTATATATTTCTTTTCATTTATTGCCATCTCTGTGTACAGACAGCCCTGAAGACGTCACGTTGGAGAGAAAAAACGTGAGACCAGAGGAGTCCGGAACGTATAACCTGTGTCCGTCAGTGACACCAGATATAACAATGGAATGTTCTGTGGGAGTTGTCTACCCAGCAGCAAGTTTTACCCTCACAATGGCGCCAACAGGGGAGAAAATTGTTCTTGCGTGTACAGAAAACGACAAATGTTCCCACGACTTTGTGCCGACAAGTGGAGGAAATCACGAGTTCCGGTGTGAAGCAGCGAACAGCATTTTTGGAGACATGACAGAAGACAGTCCACCTGTGCATATTTACGTGCAAGGTGAGGAAGTTTTGGGTTTTTTTCTTTTTCTGTTTGTTTTTTTGGGGGGGTTTTGGGGTTTTTTTTTTGGGGGGGAGGGGCTGAAGTTAAACTCTAGAATGTGATTAGCAGACAGGTTATATACACAACCACAGGTTTTGGTGGGGGGTTTTTCAATATAAGACGGACGATTATTTTACCACAGAAAGCAAGGTCAATGAAAAAGGCCTAAGATGAAGCCAAAAACTCCATAATATGTGCCCAAAATTGACGCGTGCGTAATTGCAAGGCGTTGTAAGTTTCCTCTTATCAAGCTGTTCCAATGTAACAGCAAAACTTTTTCTCATCAGAACCTCCCAAGACGGCACCTACACTGGTCATCAACGGTAAAACCTTCACTGGTGTCGGTGCGGATAACACAATTGTTCTTGAAGCAGGCACAGAACACAGTGTAGAGTGTCACGTCGATGGGGGATTCCCGGAAATCTCTGCCTCAGACATCTCTCTACAGTGTGCGGGTCGGGACGTGAATGGCGGAAAGTTTGTCCCGTCCTTGTCGGTTTGTCTCAACGAGACCAGCTGTAGTTGTCGGGCAGGACATCCTAGTGGGTGCTACGACTTGGCGACAGAAGTCATCGTCTCTCTCACAGGTGTGTGTGGGTGTGGGTGTGGGTGTGGGTGTGGGTGTCTGTGTGTGTGAATAAGTGTGTGTGT
>NW_004797459.1:169824-170689 GCF_000002075.1 Aplysia californica | reverse complement strand
CCCATTACCCATTACCCATTACCCATTACCCATTACCCATTACCCATTACCCATTACCCATACCCATTACCCATTACCCATTACCCATTACCCATTACCCATTACCCATTACCCATTACCATTATCATTACTATTACTGTTATCATTACCATTACTAGTGCCATTACCATTACCATTACTGTTACAATTATCATTACTATTGCCAGTACCAGAAACACTACCATTACCCTTGGCTACGTTTCTCCTTCCCTCTCCACAGGACGCCATGAAGAAAGTCCTTACTTGAATGTGCATGGAATAAAACCGCATACCGTTAGAGGCAGAGGGGGTCCTTCTTACCTCGGCCCCAAGGGGAAGGATAATGGTGAAAATCTTTACATCTGACGACTCATAAATTTCATCCAAGTCCAGCTTCTTTAAAGATTCGTCTCTGTGGTATAAGATGAGAGTTTGGTTTGCTGAGTAGAATTTCCAAACCGTAACAAATTGATAGTTGTTGTTTTTTTTTTTTTATTGTTGTTGTTCTCACTTCATGGAGATGCTGTATGTACCTTCAGCAGCAAGAGAAGGTTGGAGACAAAGAAATCGGAGATATTCAACTCAACAAATGACCACAGGTTGATAATCCTTTCACTTTCACAGATCTGTTCAGTCTTCACTCTGTTGAAAACATTCTGTCCAGAAAGGCAACTGTTGTGTTGTTGGGTTTTTTACTGCTATTGTTGCTGTTGTTATTGTTGTTGTTGTTAGTGCTATTGTAGTTCTTATTGTTTTTATTGTTGTTGTTGTTACCGCTATTGTTGTTGGTGGTGGTGGTGGTGGTGGTGGCGGTGGTGGTTTTTTCTGGATTCTTTTTTTTTGGGGG
>NW_004797459.1:165226-169722 GCF_000002075.1 Aplysia californica | reverse complement strand
GGTACTGAATTTTTCAACTTTTCTCTTTTTGTAAATATATATTTTTTTTAGAAGAATCGGAATATCACCCAAAAGTCGTCAGATGGTTTTGGTTTAGAGGCAATGTTTATTTTTCCTTCAGATTTTTCTATTTTGTTTTGTTTAATTAATTTTTTTTTTGGGGGGGGGTTAGTTTTTTCTTGTTATGTTTTGGTTTGGTTCTTTTTGGGGGGGGTGTCGGGGGGGGAGGAGGTGCTGGTATATATTACAAAGGCGAAAAATCGCATAAACTATGAATCGCTCATTTTTGCAAACGAAATGCAAAACTTTAAATATGACTCTACACTACAGCTATGAATTAATGACATACTTGGCCACTAGATCATTGTTCTTTGTTATTCACATAAAAGGTGCGATCGTTTGATCATTTAGTGAGCAAAATAGCTCTTCCCTGCCCACCTCCACCTCAACATTTGAACGTTATAAGGGAGAGATGAGGACGATGATAGATGTTCGATAGGAAAGAAGGAGCATGCAAAGCGCTCATATGACCTTAGCAGTTGCGAGCGCCGTAAAACCTTATACTATACATACATACAAACCACACCAGAGCACTCATAAACCATTCGCGATGGAAAGTTAATTTAAGAAATGTTTCGTTTAGTTAAGTAGGCGCTCGCAACTACGCACGGTCATATGAGGGCGCGAGTCACAAGTTTGTTGCATTCACAGCAGTTCACAACAAGGCTTGATTACACTTTATGATAAGGTTAATAAACATGTCAGGGTAAAAATCCAGGTTTTACTTTATCAGACCTCGAATTCTGTTTGGATCAACGACAGAGGACAAATCTTTTAAAAGTGTACATTTCTTGTAATATTTCTTGCAGGTCTCTCTAAAGTCCGGACATTCTATTCGTACGTGTCTAATGGTAAAAGCTGTATCGCATGCGACACAAAGGGGTTTCTCATCTCCTGTCAGGGGGTATTTATGGGTCAGGAAGGTATTTCCAATACGCAGTCGAGTAAACACAACTTCACCCCTTGTGGAGAAGCACGAAGGTTTTCGTGGGCCCAGTTTGGCATAACACTGTAGATCTTGTTGTTTACCTGTTCACCATTGTTTCTCCAACAGACTGGAGGTGTAGTTGTCGCCCCCCCCCCTTTTTTTTATTTAAAGTCTGTCTTTTTTAGGGGGGGGGGGGGCTGTAAATGTTTTACGTCGCTCGCAACTTCATAAGGTCATATGAACGCACAGGACAAACCAAACATTTTCAGTTGATAGGAAATGTCTAATTTTGCCCGGGTGGCGGCCAAAGCCTACTCTTATCGTTTTTTGACCAACTGTGGATCTTCAACGTTTGCAACTTGCATACAGGACCTCCGAGAATTTTAGCCCTTGTCTGAGAAGTTTAGGTGTAGATCTTACCTACTATAAGATCAGGGTTGTGGTTGTAAGAAGGAGGCAAGGGGAAGCAGTAGAAAGGCTGCAGAAAGGGTCATTAGCCCAGGGGAGGGGGCAAAGGAGGTGAGGGGTGGGGGCAGAAAGTGGATACGAAAGCAGTCGACAGAACATTGCTAGAAAGCAGGAAAGGATGCGAAAGGAAAAAAAATTAGAGAAGAAAATTTTGCGTCGCTATCAGGATATGAACCCAGCACCTCTTGAATGAGAGGCGAACACCGTAAGCTCTAAGCCACGGGAGCCCCCCCCCCCTCCCTACACTCTCCAAAAAGGTCTGTCTATAGGATGGTGCTCTCCGTTGATCCTAAAATGAAGGTACACGTTTCCTTCGCTATATAGTAGATCGACCGGCTCGTTTCCTCGAATGCTCACAACTCACAAGGCTAGGCAGCCATGCAAAAACGATGCTTTCCCCCCTATATCCTCAACGGCAGCTTACATATTTCTGGGTGTAAGATTGTGAAACTGGTCACATGCGAGATGAAATGCTTAAGAAGAGCGGTCAACAAAACAAGAAGAGACAAAATTAAAAATGAAGTCATAAGGGACACCGTGGGAGCAACACCAGTCCTACCACACGTTGAAAAACAAAAGGTCAAGTGGTTCGGACGACACCTCACGCGGATGCCCTCTAACCATCCTGCTCTGAGAGCATACAACACTAAATATTCTGGATGGAGAGCCAGAGGAAGACCAAGGCGACGATGGGGTGAATCTGTGGCAGACACCCTTAAAGATCATGGGATGTCCCTCCTACAGGCCACACGACTTGCTGCAGACAGACACCTGTGTCTCCCCGCGACACCCCAGGGTACAAGCGGAAGAAAAAAGTAAAAGTAAAGGTAAGTAAGATTGTATGATTGATGAGTGAGATGAGGCGTGACAAAGAATTGAACAGGATTAGAAAGTATTTTTTTCGGGCAGGCGGGCAGGCGGGCAGGCGGGCAGAGTCATCTGAAAAGATTTGTTCTGCATAGGGGAATTTTTTACGAGTGTTTTGAAGATATAAATGCAACCATAATAATAATAATAATAATAATTGCATTTATATAGCGCATATCCACGCTCAAGAGCATGCTCTATGCGCTTTACAACCATTATTACACCAGCAGACCCTCTGAGAACACTCAGAAACATTCTCGGCTTCCGCGGAAGCATACAGTGCAAGCTGCGGATTCCACGCGCTCAAACACTACCAAACTGACAAGATCGTTCATGGTCTATAGCCGGGTACCCATTTCCACGTGGGTGAAGTGAGGAAAATTTGTGCAAAGTGCCTTTCCCAAGGACACAATATTGGGCCCCTGACTGGATTCGAACCCATGACCTTACGGTTGCGAGTCCGAGAGCCTAAACACTAGGCCACCGACGCCATAATTAGGAGAAGATAGAGATACACAGAACATGTTCTAAGTATGTCAAAGACCAGATTGCCATTTAATACATGGTATTGGAAGCCAACTGGAAAAAGAAAACGAGGAAGCTATCGAGGCAGAAGAAGGGATGTGACAATCCCCCAGGGCTTAGATTTGCCCAAATTGGAGAACGTGGCCAGGGACGGGCAATCGTGGCGTCGACAGCTCTCTGTCTTATGTACCTGACGGTATATGGAGAGAGTAAGAAGTAAATAAGTTCTGTATGCAGATGTTTTTGTGATTTTGTTTGCGTGTAGCGAGTTCTAAGCCTAATATTGCCACTGTGAGATGACAGGGAGAGAAGGTCGGGGGATATAACCTTGTTTGTGTCCTTCTTTTTTGGAGAAATCGAATTTTTCAAGGTCCTCATACAAGGACTCCCTAAAGCTGAAAGGTTTTATGAATTTATGGTTGTTTCTAAATTTGGTGATGACAGGTTTAAGCTTATTTAACGCAGGGGGAACTTAGTGCTTGGTGGTATTGGTTGTGATAACTGGCAATCTAATTGTATCGATATTGTCAAAAAGTGAGCGGCTAGTTCACTGCTTTGATCGTTTTTTCTTCAAAAGAGCGCGGTTCTGATGTTCTCCCATTGGAGTTTGTCCACGTCTGTGATTATCGTGAATTATTCATGTATTGTCAACATGGATCAATAAGGAATTTTTCTTTCGTTTAGCAGATCTGTTCCAAAGTGTAGTGACAGAAAGCCTGTCATCTATTAGTGTCCACTGTAATGGCGGTCGGCAGAAACAGTGCATGGTGGTCTAAACCCTTAGTTCTAGGCTGCAGTGCTAAATACACGCGGGTAGCTCGTTAATTATACATTGATGGATTAATTGAGATTGGACAACAAACATTTATACTCAGTGCAAACTGTCAATCGAGTTAATTTTTCTCGTTTTTTCTTTTTTTTTCTTTTTTTTTTAAAGCGTTTTACGGCAAATGCATAAGGACATATGAGCGCGCTGGGCACATTAAACCTTTTCTGTTTGTAAAAAATTTTGAATTTTGTCCGGGTGGTGGCCGAAGCCTACTTTTTATCGATATTGGACCACCAAGGGATCTTTAACGTGCGCAACTTACACACTGGACCTCCGAGATTTTTCGCCCTTGTCCGAGAGGGCTAGGTGTAGATCTTTCCTACCATAAGATCAGGGGTGTGGCTGCAAAACAGCGGTAAGGAGCCAAGGAGTAGCAGTAGAAAGGCTGCAAAAAGAGCCAGGAGCCCAGAGGAGGAGGCAAAGGAGGTGAGGGGAGAAGGTAAAGATGAAAGCAGACGACAGAACACGGTTAGAGAGCAGGAAAGGATGTGAAAGGAGAAAACTTTAAAGAAAAACATTTTCGGTAGTTATCCGGATTCGAACCCGGGACCTAATGAATGATAGCAAACACCTTTACCTCTAGACCACGAGAGCCCCCGCCAATCGAGTTTAGTCGTTTTGAGTCAGGGCCAGCCAGGTATTTCTCCATAGAGGGGAAAATATAAAAGCCTGGCACAACTCGACCGTATTGTTACCTTAAAAAACAACAAAGTCGATTGGTTTTCAAGTTGGCGAGTCGAGCGATCGAATGCTAATTACAACGTCGTTGTGTGTTTGGTGTGTGTGTGTGTGTGTGTGTGTGTGTGTGTGTGTGTGTGT
>NW_004797459.1:162187-163758 GCF_000002075.1 Aplysia californica | reverse complement strand
GGGGGGGCTGTCGTGTAAGGACTGATTATGAATTGTATGTTTTGATCCCTTTGTAGTCCTGAAACCCAGTGTTATAGCCTACCACTAGTTTTAAAGTCCAAGTAGCTACGGGAGACTATTAGGACTCGAGTAAAGACCTCGCTTACTGTATACCTACTCCAAGCTGTATACAACCGGTGATTGCGCACGCGCACTGGAATTTGAGTCTGAGTTGCCTCCAGTGGCTATTCGAGTCCGAATAGACACTTCGAAAAAAGAAACAACCCCCAAAACACATCACATTTTACTACACAAAAGTCACCCCTAAGATCCCACTCTGGAGTTTGAAGTTCCCGCATTTTAGATCATGTTTTACTTAACAAAGAAACCTTCGTAGAATATCAACACTCATACATACGATTTCATCTCCGCTCTAAATTTCTCTTTGTGTGGTACAATGTTCGCCTCAGGCGTAGGGGCCTTACAAATTACATTACTTATTATAATGAAAGGATCACACCCAGGTGTGAACTTTTCGACGCCTTTGATTTCTCCGAACTTCGAACTACAGCAAGGTAGACAGGGCCAACAAGGCCGCATCAGATGGGGTCACATCGAACTGTGATTTCATCGGTGCTTTTTTTTTCCCTGACCATCTATCAAGTGTGCATCCGAAATTGCTAGACAGACTTTGTGCCTGTACTGTGGTACTGTCCGATCGCCTATGTGTAATGTTGAGCCAGCCTTTCAAATTTTAATTGATGCGTTTACAACACAATGATGAGTTACGACCTGAATATGAGCGGTGATTTCAGTCAGAGATGAAGGAAAGCAATAAATACTCTACAAGTAAAGGGGAGGAACGATGAGTAAGATAACGCTTTATTATTGTTAATAGGCTAAGGAACCCAACGACACAAGCTAACAATTAAGACTCGTAGTATTTGAGCATCAGCATAGTTTGAAAATTGTTATCTCATTTTAAATTAGTATTACCTTTTCAATAGTTAAACCTTTGCGGGAGGGGGGGTGAGGTTGCACTTCAAGTAAAAAGATAGGGAAACAAAAGTACTGTGCTCAGCAGAGTTCATAGACAAAAGTATCATTGTTAGCAATCAGTTAAAGCTGATTTTGACTCTCTTCTGCTCTATAATGACATTGTTCTTGTGTGAAGGCCTTGGCTATCTTAAGTGAAAGCCTTTTAGTAGTTTTACCTATGCTTTCTAGACCTAAGACAACATATTAAAGTCCTTTACGTTCACCATAACACATGAAAGCTAGTAATGGCACTTCCCTTGAATCATGAAATCATTGTGTCAAATTCAATACTGTGTGGTATATTTCAATAACTAATCCTTACTTTCAGCAGGATCTTATAGTAAGATTTACTCTCCTTTCTGTTAATAACCTTCTGTTACTCGGCAAGACAACTGGGGATGTAGTTTTTTTTGTTTGTTTTTTTTGCTTTGCTTCTTTTTTTTTTTGGGGGGGGGGTTGAGTTCTCCACCTCTCCCCCTCCCCCTAACCTCTAACACACCACCTTTCAATACTGGTAAGGCTTTGATTCACAACTAAATAGTAAACATAGGGAT
>NW_004797459.1:160880-162064 GCF_000002075.1 Aplysia californica | reverse complement strand
TGTGTGTGTGTGTGTTTTCTGTGTGTGTGCGTGACAGTTCCCACCACTCCCGACCATTCAAGTGCTGTGCTAACAGACAAAGTAGTTGACTCCTCCCCTAGAGAGAGAGAGAGAGAGAGAGAGAGAGAGAGAGAGAGAGAGAGAGAGAGAGAGAGAGAGAGAGAGAGAGAGAGAGAGAGACGGAGAGAAAGAGAGAGATTTATAGTGTGTTTCTGGTCATTCCTGTAGATTTTGTGATTTTATCGCTCTCGTGGGTGGGGTTATACTTGTATTCCACAGACTTAAATACTCACACTTTCGTTGCCAGATTCTCTGTCTTCCAATATTTTTTAACATGCATGTTCGAACACACACACGAGTTTTTATATACATACATAAGCTTTAATAAAAACCAATTCTTTGAATATCATGATAACGAATCCGAATATTCTTATGATTTTGGTAGAGCAGATAGAGCATTAAAATGTGCTTTCTGACCCTGTGGTCTTAATGACTCATATCCGTAAAAATTTTCAGATAAAATCTTTGCAATTCTTTCGAGGTAGCAGTCCGTCTACATAACCAGTTAATAATCACTGCTTCCCGTTCATGATTTGGGAATATCGTCACCTCTGAAAAAAAAAAATTGGGTTGTTCACAGCACTTCCCGCTTCTCACACAGATTTTGTATACGCATGGCTTACGTCACAGCACACCAACGACACTTTTTAGTTGCAAACCTTGTAATGAGAAATTAATTTCATAGTGTACACAGTTTTGCACTAAATGTTCTCAAAACATGCCTTCAATTATTGTAATGTCGCTATAAGAAAAACACGATGGACTTGCTTTTAAAAGCGACATTGTCCCATTTAATAATCATTGCTTCCCGTTCATGATCTGAGAACATCGTTACCTCTGCAAAGGAAAATATGTATTGACCGGTAAGTGCAACACTCTGCTAAACACCAGTTTGATAAGTGCCCTTTGGCGGAGTAGATCAGGAGCCGTGGATATTTTCCACAGTCAAACTCACTTATACGTGAGACCTGTAAAATTAAATAGTTGAATAGATGTCTATGAGTCACCAAATGAGACGTTTGAAAAACACTCACTCGATAGTGCTGCATTTCCACATACATGTAACATAACAACATAATTATCAAATCCCCTTCCCCGTCCTCCCGTTAGGGTCATTTTCATAA
>NW_004797459.1:158092-160293 GCF_000002075.1 Aplysia californica | reverse complement strand
ATTGAGAATTATCCGGTAATCGGGATAGTTTATCCGGATTTTGCCCACCTATACCATGTACGAGTCGACCAAGATTCGCGCGAGGGTACTAGATCTAGGCCTAACGCTAACAGCTCTCTCGCCGTGATGTCACACGATGCACCGAAAGGTGCACAGCACAGCCTGCTGTAATAATATGGACTCAACTAGCAAAGCAAGAAGACATTGGCGGACCGTGCTTCGTCACATCACACCTCCGTAGAAACAAAGAATGTAGGAAAACGCTACGTCACCACGAGGACGTGATGCGAACAGGCTGGTTCATGCAACTTGCACTTGCACACACACAGTGTCTCACTCAATTACTTTTAAACACATACTGATGCGATAAAGAACCCACCGTTGGTCAAATCGAGACGGATTAGTGGTCTACTGGAAGTAAGCCGGCAACGAGATGATGGACTCAATCAGAGACTTCCAGAAGATGCTGAGTTTATACTGTGTCACAAGAACTATATGAGCACATATAGGGGCCATATTAAGCGATTTTTACTAAAGCAAAAGACTGAGGAACTTTCTGAAGAAGAACCCAAACGTCATAGGGGCAGTACTAGTTCGTTTAATTTTCACGAACATTGTTTTTTGTTGTTGTTGTGGAGAAGCATGCTCACTGATACTCCCGAAAACACCCAGATCGTTGGAAAAAGCCTACTTATTATGCCGAACTGGAGAGGAGAAAGGGAGGAAGATCACCAAGGAAGAACTAATAAAAACGTGCCAAGGAACGTGGGGACAAATGGGGAAGGGATGTCAGCTTCCGTGTGTCATCAACAGTCAGTGATTTGCATGCAGCAGACGCTAGGTATCAGAGAGACTGCCACTCCTGGTTCTACACAAACAATCCAACGCAATCAACTAGCTCACCTACAACGCATGACAATGTCTTCGGTATGCTGGTTGACGAGATTCGATGAAACGAATTACGAATGTGGAATAGTGTGGAAGTCCATGAACGCTATATATTGAACTTGGGGGGAAGACAAATCGCGACGTACACTCCTGAACCGTGAATCTTAGAAGCTACACCCAGAATTGCTTATCCTGTTTCACCAGGTGTGGCTTCCATCCTCGTCTTCAGGAGCACGGCTTCAGTCTAGATGCGTATTGTGAATGATGAAGAAGACTGCAATGGACGAGCCATATCATGCTTGGTTAGTGTGATCAAAGCAGAATGTCCAAAGCACAATCGCCATACGTCCCCAAATCGTCTGCCTAGGGAATTTGTCATGAATGAGTGCAGTCTTTGCTATCGGTACTTGCAGCTACAGACCCCAAACTGGATTCTACACCTCCAGCAGCAATGATCAGCCACACTGTTACGAGTACAGTCAACAGCTATTTCACAAACTTGCAACTTGGACTTAGTGTCCTGTTGAGTCTGCTGTCATGCCTGTTTTGCTGGGGGGTTTGGGGGGGGGGGGTTCATTTACTTTTTTGTGAGTGATAATCAGGTCATGGCATGATTATGGCATTGACTATTAGCCAAGAAAGGTTAGAAATAAGCAGCGGAATTTGAAACCAAACTAAGAATAAGATTGCCTTCCCTGCTTAAGTTAAGATGATACATCAAAGCTGTGAGCATTCTGTTTGTGTATTCACTTTTCTTTCCCCAAATTTACGGTCACAAAATCTTAGTGACCATTATGCCCTCCTCAGGATGAAGAAAATACAGTTGCGTTATTGCTTTTTGCCTAAACAAGGAACAAATTAATAATATATTAAATGAGAGATTTTCCCCAAACATGTTCAACATCAGAACATGTTCAATAATGAAGTGCGCTGATGCCAAGGACACTCGCTTCCTCAAGTGACTGATTCTGTGCGTGGCCTTCGTGATAACGTAGGCCACGTTCTGTGTCGTTCCCGATTGGACGAAAGTATGGACCAATAAAACGCAGGCTTGTCTCAGCTTGGATACGTGGTACAAGGGTTTTCATGAGGCTGGAAAGACCTAACTGCCCTGTGACCGTGTAATTCCGGTAGGGTTCACGTTGCCCATTCCCCGCCAACAATGGCTACTGGCTATAGTTGTCTACTCTTGCATGAGGTTTCGGTCAAGTGAGAAAGCCATTTAGTCCGAGAGCCGGGTCTATATAAAGTACTAGAACCTTGTTTTTCATCATAAAGTTTTTTTCTTTGGTGATTCTACTTCCTCGGGGTCT
>NW_004797459.1:151461-155834 GCF_000002075.1 Aplysia californica | reverse complement strand
CATTCAATTCCCGTGTTCTCTCCCGCGGCTCATCCCCGTCCGCATGACTTTCACACCCCACCCCCTCCCTCTAGGCACACACAAAGAAAATCTCACTCATTCCCTTGCACCCTGCGAACCATGGACAATAAATATATGCAAAACAGTGCCTTAGCCGCATTCCTTTCGTTCGTGATCTGTGGACCAGGCCAGGGGGGGTCGGTGTCGTCGTCTTGTAGTTGCTGTCGCCTGTGGATACACTCGTACATTCTTCCTTTCACTTGCTCTTTCACTCACACTGTCTCTCCGTCCACAGCTCAGCTCGTCATACATTCAAAAGTTGCCCACTGGTTATGTTTAGTTAGTGTGTGTATAAGTTTGTGTGTGTACATGTGCATGATGGTGGTGGGTGTGTGGTGGGTGTTACTGAAGGTTGTCTGTAGGCGGGCTTGGCATGCAGCGTTCCTTCCCAGACCAGAGGCAGAATGAAAGTTGGCGCCGAACTCTCGCAATAAATAGGCAAAAAATCACGAGACCGGAAGCCGGAAATCGTTCGGAGAAATAAAGATCGGCATTATTTCTCCGAACGTTCGGAGAAATAGTCACTTCGTTACCTTCGATATTTAAATGAGACCCATCACCAGTCCTTGTTCCCCTTGTCTTAGCTGAAGTGGGTACATTATTGCTCTCGTACATTGATGGCTTCTGAATTCTGTAAGTCGAACTTCAGTGGTGATTTTGCTGTCGGAATTCCATCAGAGCTGTGTCTTTTAATTCTAAAATGGTAGAATGCTAGGGACTAGCTGCAACACAAACCATCGGCAAGCTGTTCCAATGTATCCCTATTTACCTAGAAAGAAATTTCTTCCTGTAGAGGAAAACAAGACATAACAACACTAAAAACACTTTTGCAAGCATTTAAAAAATTATGTTCACATATTGTCTCATTTCTTCCTTTTTTGTATTTGCAAAATATAAGATTTGAATATCAACAAAATATTTCTTGGCACAATCACCCGATAGCACAGATCTAGATACTGCAATTTAATATATATATATATATATATATATATATATATATATATATATATATATATATATATATATATATATGAGAGCAAGAAGTGATCCTTACTGTGTCTACTTTTGCCATGGTTTTATTATGAGGTATCATCACAATTCGTTTTTCTCTTTTCATTGTTATTTGCTGGGTTGCAGAGCACCGGGGAACAGCGACTCTATTTTGAAAAAGCATGACATATTGTGAAACTCAAAAATGTTGACGTCAGATTTAACAAAACTTGGTACTGAGCAGATAGAACTTTGTAATTCTGAAGTAGCGGAATAACGACTATGATATTCAGATTGGCTCAGAAATATTATAAAGGCACTAATGACGTAGATATTAATATGAAAAATAATTGATATCATGGTCCTACATCCATGTCAATGAAACACATCACAGGGAAACAAGAAAGAGAAAAGCTTGTTTCTAGAAAAAAAAATAGTCTTGAGTCTTGGGTAGCCCTGTTGAGACTTGCAATATAACATGGAGTCTAGGGGGGGGGAGGCGGAGTATCCAATTAACCAGGACTACAGCAGAACGTGCCTCAAGGAGTCTGGGTGTGAGCAGTTGCTATAAAAGCGACAGAAACTCGCTCTTGTTGGCGGCCCGTCAAGAATGCTGTGTGTCCTGTGATTCTGTCAGTGTCTAGCAAGCAGCCACACAACTAGCTTGGGCATAAAGAGGCCCACTTTGCATGTGGTGAGTGAACAAACACATTTTTAGACAAGAGAAATGAATAAATAAATGAGTGTGTGACGGCGAAAATCTGAACACTTTCTTTTAAATCGTAAAATGAACGATCATCAAAATATGAAACAAATTAATTAAATCTCAACAACTTCTTGCAAATTGCTGACCTCCCAATTACAACAGCCATGTCATTTTGGACTCTCCATCGTTCGCCTGACTTTGTTTTGAGGACACTTTCTGTCTACGTCAATATATTTGTGTTAAGCATTGCTACAACGACTGGTTGCCTTAGACTTCAACCAACGCTGCCAGATCCGTGGCGTTATTTGGTAAGAAATAGTTTACGAAATGCCGAAAACTTCAACACTGCTTCGCCATCAGGTGTGCCCGCGAAAACTGACGTCACAACGGCGTATCAAAATGTTTTCATCGGCCCCACGTCACTTCCTAGCCCAAAAGACGGACTGAGTGGAAACATCGACAGACGCCATGAATTTCAACAAACAGATGACGACTTGTTTCCGCCTGCTATTGGTCCAGAGCATAAAAGAGATGGAGATACTGAGATTTCCGGAGTAATCCATAATAGAAGAATCCGCAGTTGGAATCTACTATTTGGAGGGGATCTAGAAGAAGATAATCAATTTAATTGCAATGATTCATGTGGAGAAATCAGATTTTCGAGCTATGGAGAATGCAGTTGTCATGAGCTTTGCGTGGTATACAAAACATGTTGTGCCGATTATGAGTTTTCCTGTGTGGATGACTGGCGTCGAGGTAAGGAAAGACTACCGGGCGAACTGCTGACAGCTCAATCCCAGTGTTGGTTGGGGTTTAACGCTCATATGGTCTCTGGTTGTCCGAGCAATAGCAGCAAGACAACTCAAAATTCCAGCATCGAAATCTTTCTCCCCGTGCCTGTGGTGGACACATCCACAGGAGTCGTGTACAAAACTTATAAGTCGTATCTTTGTTACGCCACGGCCGATTCTGTGCCTGTGTTTTGGACGGTACGAATAGAACGGTCGGTCAGTACTTTTTTTAACCAGGCGGAGCAAATACTAGAAGTCTTGCGAAATAAGAGACGTTACTCTGTAGGGCTACCCGATGTTCCGTTCTTCCGGTATCCCTGTACCCATGTTACATCAAACGGGTTGGAAGACGACGCAGATTCATTTACAATTTTATTCCAGATGAAAAACAACAAAGTCCCAAGCGTTCTCATTTCGAGAAAAAAAAATAAAGTAGTGCACCTCGTGATGCGATGTAATGTGTCCAAAGGCTCGTCCTGCGAGCATTACGCTTGTGAGGAGGGCGGGCAACTCATGAATGGACAATGTCTCTACAGCACGTACGTCAAGATATCTGCTCACTCTTACTCTACACCTCTCACACACACAGAGGTTAGCGACTTGGTTGGCTACGTAAGGTGCATTTTCTTTTCCAATTTTAAACTTGTTGTGAAAGTTGATCTTGTACAGCTCAAAAACAACTCCAGATTTACAATGGACCTGCAGTTGACCAGTGTGACCAGAGAATACCTCAACGTGTACTTCATCAGCGATTTCATCCTGGGCTACTTCAGTCACAGGACAGCCTCTCTGAGAGGACAGAACGAGGTCCTGGATCATCAACTACTTCCTCCTGAGGACATGGCGCGCTCTACAAAGACGACGCGTCCTTTCAAGACTCTTGGCTCGGAGTTTCTGGAATCCGCGGCCAAGGACAAAACGGAAGTGTGCGTGCAGTCGTCGTTAACAAGTCTGCAATGGTACCATAAGTGCTATGGTCACTTTTCCGGTCTAGAGGGAAGAGCTCCAATGCTTCACGCCAACTGCTGGCGTTCTCACGCTAGTGTCCCCCGCACCTCAATAGCAGCTGTAGGTGGACTTACCTGTGGGGTAGCTATCGTTGGTCGCGTCATTATCTACGTGGGCTAGTGGTATACAGCATAGAGAAGCAGACAAGCGGTGAGGAGAGTAAGGGGGGAAGGGGGTTAAAAAGGCGACCATGAGACTTTTATTTATACTGTAATCTAACACAATAATGGTCTTTTAGTGCCATGGAAAAGTAATACTGACAGAGAGAAACAACAGATAGAAAATAAAGAAGTAGGACCTACCAGTGGTACCCTCTAACCTTTCGCACCAAACTGTGATCTAAGAAGCTGGTGTTTTGTTGGTCGTTGATATCGGTGGGGGGGGTTTGAGGGAGAGAAGAGGAGGAGGTTGGAGTCTTTGTTTTGGCGCTGCAGCAGAGCTTTTTGTTTGTTTATTACGCTGTTGCTTTACTACCACCTTCACACTATGATTCATCGTCATAGTATGAGGTGAAAACGTAGACTGTACAAAGTGATTCATGGGTTTTTGTGAGCGCTGTTCTTACTTTTTGGGGTAGATCCAAGCCTATTATTTGCTCGCCTTTTCTCATACAGAAGTGGAGTAGAGCAGTACATGTACATGTGGGGCTAAATCTGCATGTTGTAGAAGTATCTCAGAAGGGTCGTTTTATTTTTTTTTGGTTTTGTTGTTTTTGTTTTTTTGCAGAGATTAACAAAATCTTCTTTTGGTGTGCTGTTTAAAAAACGGTGGGTTTTTTTTAATATTTCGGAAAAAAATATCTGCATCTATTCTTCCTA
>NW_004797459.1:144388-151361 GCF_000002075.1 Aplysia californica | reverse complement strand
GGGGGGGAGTTGTATATATCCAGGTGTAACTACCAACGAAACTTTGTTTTTTTAAAGCCTATTCTGCAATTCTGGAAGAAAAGATTGTGTTCTGACTAGAATCTAGATGAAACTAGTTGTGAAGGAGATTCTGGAAACAGTTTATTATTTTTGGCAAAAACATTAAAATTTCTTCAGCAAGGTATTGATTATGTTGCTCGTTACACTCTCGGTGTTGTGTATAATCTATTTTTTATGTGGTGTATTTCGAGTTGTAACTGCCAAGAACAAGTCTTGTTTTACAAGGTGGGCTTGTATTTTTTTCTGTTTGTTTTAGTTCTTTCTAGTTGTAATATCGGTCAGTTGCAATCTTGGAGTTGGCAAATTGAATGTAACCAGTGTAATACAATGTGTTTAGCTTGAGTTATTTAAGGCATGTGCTGTACTTGTTTCGTGGTGTGTTTTAGTGCCTGAAGCTTTCCTTTGAAGACTATATAGATGATGCATGCCAGAGAAAATACCAACATTTCTGTTCATATTGAAACAATTGCTAAAAATGGTGGTCATTTTGGATTTTAAAAATATTGTTTTTATTGTTAGTTTTTTTGGCTAAGGCTTTTTAAAAAACTTTTAAACAAAAAAAGTTTAAAAATTACAGAAAGATACTACAAGACATGATTAAAAATGATTGGAAGATCGTTTTAATTGAACAATTATTTTGATTTTTACTTGATAAAATCATGAAGATTTTAAGCAATTCAATTTTCATTCTAAATTCATTCACATTTTTTTCATATATCAAAAATTAAAACTCCGACATACAAATCATTCTCTTTAAATTTTAAACAGTAAACAAGGAGTAATTATGCTCTACTGATTTGCTTGAAAACCCCAAAAATGTGATAAGCATATTGTGGGTAGAAAAAAAAAAACATTTTGAGGAAATGACCAATAAAGATCAAATCAATAATAAAATTGCCAATTACACACGTAAAGAAAACTGAATTACCGAATACATTTTCGAACTTTTTTTTTTGACTACTAAATGATAAAACTAGGGTTTAGGAATGCAAATCCGGGAAAATAAAAAATTGCCTCAAAAGTGCTTTTCTTTTGAGTTTTTTTTTTTTTTTTTTTTACCATCACATGCCGTAAAAAACGGGGCAAATAATGTTGTTTCACATGCCGTAAAAAACGGGGCAAATAATGTTGTTTCACATGCCGTAAAAAACGGGGCAAATAATGTTGTTTCACATGCCGTAAAAAACAGAGCAAATAATGTTGTTTCACATGCCGTAAAAAAACGAAGCAAATAATGTTGTTTCACATGCCGTAAAAAACGGAGCAAATAATGTTGTTTCACATGCCGTAAAAAAATGGAGCAAATAATGTTGTTTCACATGCCGTAAAAAATGGAGCAAATAATGTTGTTTCACATGCCGTAAAATACGGAGCAAATAATGTTGTTTCACAATCAAGGTGTGTATTTTTTTTTCTGACCTTTTTCTTTCCAAGTTGTTATTTCGGTCGATGCAATCTCGGTGTTGGATATAATCCGTGTGGTTCTTGTTTCGATTTAAACAAATTGTGAGGCATCGTGGTGGAATCAGGCTCTCGTCAAAATAATCAAAGTGAAGAAACTTGCCTTTTTCCACAGGTTTGTGAATTTTTATCAATTATTATTTTTGGGTTTGACACCTTTCATGCCCATTAAAAAACTAATTTCTGCGTGGAATTTTCCTAAAAAACGTTGGTTAAAAGCACAAAAAATGTAAATTTTCAGTTACCATGGACTCTTAAGCTAAGGAAAATAACTAATCTTTGGCGGCCATTTTCTCACTAAATTTGTCTCTGAAAACAGGTGACCCCACCTCCTTCATTTGCAAATATCTCGAATTGTATTTAACATAAATGGATATTTTTTTTATCCAAAAAAAAGACAAGTGAACAATCTTTAAGATGGTACCAATAAATCTATATGCTCAAAATATGACGAGAGCCTTATTCCATCACGCTGCCTCACAAATTTATCAACTTAGTCTTGGGCCTGACATTTTACAAGAATGTTTATACTGACTAGTTATTTTTAGGAGAGCCTAGTTGTGATTTGTGTAGCTGGAAACAGCCTCATTTCATTTTTTTTTTTAATCAAAATTTCTTGAGTTAGTATTTATGTCGTCGTCGTAGTCGTAGCAATCTTGGAGTTTTATATCAATTATGATGTAAAGTTTTATTTGTAACAACCAACACGTAATTTCTATCTTTCAACCTGTTTGTGCAACTTTATAAGACACTTTGTGCTAACTTTACACTAGCCAAGCCTAGTGGCAGAACTACTAGTTGTGATTGGTGTGATCTCATTCAGTGTAAGCTGCAACTAGCCATGTATTCTGTTACGTCAAAATTTCTGTAGTAAATTGCTGTTCGTGCCCCTTCACTCTCTGTGTTGACATCTTCATCATAATTATCATGTCTGTCGTATTATTGTCAAAATAGTTTTCTAGATTTTTTATTCTTATTTTTCTATAATATACTCACAAGACAAAAGCCTTGCCAGTATTTCCTTCGACTTATAATTATGTCCAAAAAAAACAACAAAACAAAACCGCTTTACCGTGAGAATCTTACTAGAAGATATAGATAAAAAACACAGCATATTATGCCAATTTGAATTTTGCAAGGACACTCAAGCTTTGGTTGGACGCCAACAAATTTAGTTGGTATTCTTCTTGATAGCTTTACCTTTAACACCTGGCTACCCATACCTCCTCCAATTGCACATATTTCGACTTTCATCCAGATTAGATGGGTATTTTTTAACATTCCAAACAAGACAAATGAAAGAGTTTTATGTTTTTACAAATAGTCCTATATGCCCAGATTTTGAGAACGTCTGATTTCACCTTATCGCGATATAAAAAATATCATAACCTTCAAGGCATGATGCGGGGGAAATTTTGAAATTCGTTAGGAAGAAGAAACCAAGCTTACAAATATGGTAGTATCAATATGAATAGAGTGGAGAATTAGGTTATAAAGTAAAATGTTGAAAATTCTTTTGTGTTGCCATGGTAACGGCTGCCATATTGGAATGTCATATATAGAAAATATACACAATTCTAAAAAATCTATCGTAATGTTATAAATGATTTTAAAATATTACAACAAGTGGTTTTGTAGACTTCTGTGGCTGTTTTAGTGGATGAACTTGGTATTTTGATGTAGGAAGAAAAACTTTTTTCAGAATCGAGGTCCAAACTAAGGAAATATTTTGACCACAAAAATCTCAGATCCTAACAACGGATTAAATTTATAATAAAATCATTTATTCAAGATTTTTTTAAACGTCACTCCTTATTACACTAGAACATTGTTTCATCTATCAGTATACCAAAAATTATGAAGATACCTTAACAGCTTTTCGAACTATATATTTTTTGCGTTCCCACCCCCACCCCCCTTTGAAAGAGCCCATTTTGAGAAAAAAGCCCTTAAAGTTTTGACGCGCAAAACTTAATGTAAGTTGCGTCCAAAAGAAATTTGAAAATGTAATCACCCAGTCGTCGTGTTAAAACCTTGCATTACCCACTCATGCAGCATACCAATTTAAAGCTAAATAAATTTTTCATCATCTGACACATTAGTATTTAATCTATTTTAAGAGACACCCGAGATATGGTCGCTCAAAATTGACCTTTAAAAAATCAGGCTTGGCAAAATTGTGCGAAATTAAAGGAACGTAAAATTGTCTTTGCGCATTTGCTGAAGAGTATCAATATTGATCGAATGGCGATATGTTGCATGCCCAGTGAATGGAGACTTTTGTCTTTGCAATAAACAATATTTTATTACGATATTTTGTCACAATAGTTTCAAACCTAACGGAAAACAAAGCAATCACAAATACCACACAAAACGTGGACTCAACACTAATTGTGTTCATTGTTAATTTGCTTAGGAACCATTGGCTTTGTGTTGAGCACAAAATATCTGGGCATCGATTCTATTAAATTTTGGACATATTAAATGTCACAGAGAGTTGCAAACAACGGGTCTGAATTAGGAGGGGGGGGCAAAGTCGTTTTTCTTCAGCTGCTGTTTCATGGGACTTCACAAACCTGTAGGATTCATATCGGAGCTGTTTACTGGTAACCACTCGAACGTTGACTTGATTTGGTTGTTTAAGAATGCTCTAATGGCTTTGGCTCCATGAGAAAATGCCTTGTTTAGCATGGGGATGACTACTTGAATGACACCATGACGAAAATAAGGGCAAGACATGACGTTCCAACTCTAACGCGGTATGAAGCAGTCCTCTCAACCAAGCCATCCGGTGATTCTCACGAGGGCGATTCTGTTTAATCCACCCCAGACCACCCAAAACCATAGCTATTTCTTGACCTATCTTCCTCACTGACAGAAGATTGTGTCCAAAATCTAACACGGCACATGTGCAAAAGAGGTTTCGTGCTCGATAAGAAACCAACAGCTCATGAACAAAAACAAAATTAAAACTAATGAACACAAGTAATTGTTACGTCCAGGTTTTGTGAGGAATTTGTAACTGCTCTGTTTTTCAATCTTCATGGGTTTTCTGTTCAGGTCTTCCTTGTTGGTGTTTTGGAAGCTCTGAAGGGCGTTGGACATACTTTTGCTATTGCGATTTATATCGTCATCTTTTACCATTTCAAAGTCATAAATGCCATAAAAATTGGGCATCTGATGAGATTTGGCATTTCCGTCACACAGCATCCTGCTGTATACTAAAACCTCAGTGTTGCGCTGGTTTTGTGAATACTGTTTCAGCCTCCATAGCTTCTGCACTTCCTAGTAAATTTTGCAGGCACTTTATCTGATGGTGGATTCTCAAAGGCAAAATAAAAAAAGCGCATGTCCGTCCTTGTCACCTACTTCTGTATCTTTCTTCATTGGTGAAATTTTATTTTTGGCAATGGGGTGAGGAGCAAGTTCATCCTCATCTAAAGTTTCCTCTTCACTATCACTTTCACTATTTAAGTTCATCCTCATCTAAAGTTTCCTCTTCACTATCACTTTCACTATTTTCTCACTAATTTTACCTCTGAAAACAGGTGACCACCAACTCTTTCATTCGCAAATATCTTGACTTGTTTTCAAGATAAATGGATATTTGTGTCATCCAATTAAACACAAGTGAACAAGCTTTAAGATGATACCAATAACTCTACATGCCCAAAAATTGACGAGAGCCTGATTCCACCACGCCGCCTCACATATTATGGTCAATTAAGCGGGCGGGACACATAAAACAATTGTGAGGAAGCGTCGTGGAATCAGGCTCTCGTCAATTTTTGAGCATATAGAGTTATTGGTACCATCTTAAAGATTGTTCACTTGTCTTTTTTTGGATTTAAAAAATATCCATACATCTTGAATACAAGTCGAGATGTTTGCAAATGAAGGAGGTGGGGCCACCTGTTTTCAGAGGTAAAGTTAGTGAGAAAATGGCCGCCAAAGATTAGTTATTTCCTTAGCTTAAGCGTCCTTTGTAACTGAAAATTTACATTTTTTGTGCTTTTAACCAACGCTTTTTAGGAAAATTCCACGCAGAAATTAGTTTTTTAATGGGCATGAAACCAAAAAATAAAAATTGATAAAAATTCACAAACCTGCGGAAAAAGGCAAGTTTCTTCACTTTGATTATTTTGACGAGAGCCTGATTCCACCACGATGCCTCACAATTTCAGTTTGGTAGGACATTTTGAATTTTGCAAGTGTGGCGGCCGAAGCCTACTCTTATTAATTTAGGACCACCAAGGGATTTTGATATGCGCAACTTGCACACAGGACCTCCGAGATTGTTCACCCTTATCCGAGAAGGTTATGTTTTAGATTTTACCTAAAATAAGACAAGAGATGTTGCTGAAAGACAGCAGCAAGAAGGAGCCAAGTAGTAGCAGTAATAAGACTGCAGAAAGAGTCAGGAGCCCTAAAAAGGGTGCAATTTCTGTATTTCGACAAGCGTCTGATTTCACCACGCTGTCTCACAAATGTGAGGCGGCGTGGTGGTATCAGGCTCTCGTCAATGTTTGGGCAGGTGGAGTTATTGGTATCATCTTAAAGCTTGTTCACTTTTCTTTATTTGGTTGAAAAAATATCCATTTAACTTGAATGCAAGTCGAGATATTTGTGAATGAAGGAGGTGGGGGTCGCCTGTTTTCAGAGGTAAAATTAGTGAGAAAATGGCCGCCAAAAATTAGTTATTTCCTTAGCTAAATGTCCGTGGTAACTAAAAATTTACATTTTTTGTGCCTTTAACCAACGTTTTTCAGAAAAACCCACACAGAAATGAGTTCTTTAATGGGCATGGAAGGTGTAGAGCCAAAAAACTAGAATTTGATAAAAATCCACAAACCTGCAGAAAAATGCAAGTTTTTTAACGATTATTTTGACGAGAGCCTGATTCCACCACGCTGTCTCACAAATAATAAACACTAACAACGTAGATACGATGGCATTGCCTGGATTACAGGCCAGCGTCCGCGTTACTGAAACCGATTTTCTTGCTTTCAATAATGATGATAACAATATTGTCATCTTATCTTTCACTCCGAGGACAGGAAAATGTGTGACGTTCGTTTATTGGCATAGCTCTAATCATCCCACCAAGTCATCAACATTGTGTGGCGGTACCTTGAGGGGAAAATGTAGATACATTTTAATTGAGTCCTGGAACACCTTTAGATTTATTTTTTTTTTAAAATTAAGTGGGAGGTTGGCCTGGCGAGTGCTCTGGTGTGGTTTGCTTCTTCTTTCCTATCAAACATCTATCGTCCTTATCTCCCCTTCATTTTTTAAAAAAATGTTTGTTACTCTCTTGTAACACCTCTAATCTTCTAGCCCTCATATGACCTTATTATGCAGTTGCGAGCACAGTAAAACCTCTACTAAAACTAAACTAAAAAATTAAATTGATTGTAGTGGGAAAGGCGCGGGTGAGGTGGTGGCTGTGGGT
>NW_004797459.1:128203-143342 GCF_000002075.1 Aplysia californica | reverse complement strand
TGAGGCAGCGTGGTGAAATCAGGCTCTCGTCAATTTTTGGGCATGTAGAGTTATTGGCATCATCTTAAAGTTTGTTCACTTGTATTTATTATGATGACAAAAATATCCATTTATCTTAAATACAAGTCAAGATATTTGCGAATGAAGGAAATGGGGGTCATCTATTTTCAGAGGTAAAATTAGTGAGAAATGGCCGCCAAAGATCAGTTATTTTCTTAGCTTAAGAGTCCGTGGTAACTGAAAATTTACATGTTGTGTGCCTTTAATAAACATTTTTCAGGAAAATCCACACAGAAATGAATTCTTTAATGGGCATGAAAGGTGTTGAGCCAAAAAACAAAAATGTGAAAAAAATTCACAAACCTGTAGAAAAATGCAAGTTTCTTCACTTTGATTATTTTGACGAGAGCCTCATTCTACAACGCTGCCTCACATATTATATGTCGAGGTATTGGCAATCGGAGGAGGTATTGGTAGCCTTATGTCATAAGTAAAATTTGCAAGGAATTTCAAGCATTGTCATTTATAACGATTTCTAGGACTCATTCGCAAAAATTAACCCCTTAACATTGCACGTCAAACTTTAAGTCAGCTTGCTTCCTTTGGAGTTGTATATAGTGGCGTCGGTGGCCTAGTGGATAGGCTCTCGGACTCGCAACCGTAAGGTTGTGGGTTCGTATCCCGTCAGGGGCCCGACGTTGTGTCCTTGGGAAAGGCACTTTACACGAATTTTCCTCACTTCACCCAGGTGGGAATGGGTACCTGGCTATAGACAGATTAAGATCTTGTCAGTTTGTTAGTCTTTGAGCGCTTAATGAGCTGCTTGCACTGTATGCTTCACGGGAAGTTAAGAATGTTTTGGAGTGTTCTATGGTCTGCTGGGGTAATAATATAGTGTATAGCGCATAGATCGTGCTATTGAGCGGGGATATGCGATATACAAATGCTATCTATTATTATTGTAGTGCGCATAATCCCACTTTTGCGTTTCTCTGATTTCGCACAATTCTGCCAAGCTGGATTTTTTAAGGTCAATTTTGAGTGACTATATCTCTCGAGCATCTCTTAACATAATATATGAAAAAATAATGTTTCAGATGGTGCAGAATTTATTCAGCTTTAAATCGTTATACTGCATAAACGTTTAGTGCAAGCCTTTAACGCGATGATTGGGTGATTACATTTTCAAGTTTCTTATGAACGCCACTGTATAACTCTGTGTGCCCATAAGCAAAATATAAGTTGACGTCTTTTTAAAATATAGTAGAGTGTTTTACGGCGCTCGCAACTGCAAAAGGTCATATGAGCGCCAAGGGGTGGGTGTCAACAGAGAAGTCTTTACAGGGAATCAGACTTATTCTGCTCACCTCTCTGGCTTCAACACCACAAGGTCTGCTTCGACTATCAAGGCACCCCAAAAATAGTGGGTCACAAGAGAGTGACAAACATACAAAGAAGTAGAGGGGAAATGACAATAGTAAGGATTAGGAAAGAAAAAAAAGCTCTTCCCTGGTGTAGATCAGGCACAATTATGAGCGTGACATGAATCAGCCCATTTACAATTCTACTGCGCTTCAACGAGAAATGCCCCCCCCCCCCCTTTGGGAATGGCCTAAAGACACAACAGTCAGTGGCACTATCCCGGGGGGCAAGTTGATGTCTTTATAAATTGCTGTTACTCAAAGTTTTTTGTAGGAGTTTACATATTCAACTTCCTGATCTTTGATAACTAATGGCTGCAATGGGAGTTTTTCTTAGAAACTTTGAATTCTTAAATTTTAATATTAATTCCCCTGTCCTTTTCACATTGACATTTAAACATCTAGTACAAGTACAAGCTCAAAGCTGAGCAGACAGGGTTGAGGTAGAAAATCGCTATCTCAGAGTCACTAAGTTATCTGCTCAGAACCTAGTTTTGAGAAATTTGACGTAAAATAATTGATTTTCAAAGGTGATGCTAATAATAATAATAATAATTATAATAATAATAATAATAATAATAATAATAATAATAATAATAATAATAATAATAATAATAATAATAATAATAATAATAATAATAATAATAATAATAATAATAATAATGATAATAATAACAACAATAATAATAATAATAATAATAGGAAATATGTGTATCCCAAATTTCCATTCAAGAGCAAGCTCTGTGCGCTTTACAATCTATACTATTACCCCAGCAAAAATGATGGCATTCTGAAACAGTGTAAACTTCCTGGGAAGCATACAGTGAAAGCAGTCTTTTTACAGGCTCTAAAGCTATAACATACTAACGAGATCTTTCTCTGTCTATAGCCACCTACCCATTCCCACCTGGGTGAAGTGAGGAAAATTCCTGTAAAGTGCCGTTTCGAAGGACACAATTTCGAGCCTGCGGCTCGAACCCTCGAACCCGCAACCTCACGATTACGAGTTCACTAGCCTAACTTCTAAACTACCAACACCACTATAAGAAAAAAAAGCTACACAACTTGTAGAAGCTAAAACATTCACAGATTGGTAGTAACGTCGTGGATTTGAATCCCGTAAGGGGTCCGACGTTGTGTCCTTGTGAAAAGTACTTTATGCGAATTTTCCTCACTTCACCAAAGTTACGATTTAAAATGAAAATGCCTGGTCAAGAGGGTTATAGCTGAATGCTTTTTCATTCAACCTTTGTAGAGAAGATCTTCTTCTTCTATCCCGTGGTTGGGGCAAACGTGGGGGCACCACTACATCTGAAAACCAGCTCTCGCCATCTATTTTTGTCCTCTGCTTTCCTCAGATTGTCACCCATCGTCTTTTCTGTCCGCTCTGTAATGTTGTCTTTCCATCTTCTTCTCTGCCTTCCTCTTTTTCTCTTTCCTTGTACGGTTCCTTGCAGGAATGCTGAGGAGATACAAGAGTTTAAATGATGATGACCTTTGCCTCCCTAAAAAGGATTTTACTTGAGGCGCCAGCTCTTTTAGTTTTTAGTTTTAGTAGAGGTTTTACGGCACTCCCAACTGCATAAGGTCATATGAGCGCCAGAAGATTAGAGGTGTTACAAGAGAGTAAGAAACATAAAAAAGAAGAAGAGGAGATAAGGACGATAGATATTTGATAGGAAAGAAAAAGCAAACCACACCAGAGCACCCGCCAACCACCCACGTCAGCTCTTTGAAGTATCAGTTACATGAAAAATAATGATAATACGTGTTTACGTTTTTCACCCCCTTTGGCACAATTTCGCTAATTAAAACGAGACGGGCCTGGTTGCTCATCCACCGTCCTGTGCTAACGATGTAAGGAAGTAAGTTTATTCAGTGTTTAAGGCCATTGGCCCCCATCACATCGCACAAAACAGTCATTTGATGAAATATAATGTTTCCATAATGAATAGGTAAAGGTTGTGCAAATATCTCTTATCATGAGTCAAACATTGCATATTTCTGTCACTGGGCTGAGTCGGGCTGTGAGGAATTAACAATTCCTTTGATGGACAAAGTGTGAAGAGTAGAAAATAAAGTGAAATCATCTTTAATTTCATGAAAGTTACACCTCTCGCACAAGAGCGAATGAGTTAATTTCCACAGATAGAGATTTTTATTTAATGGAAGGTTATGGGTTATTAACAAAGCTATGACTCTACCGTGGGATGTTGGTGATATATTCACCTGTTTCTTAAAAAAGGGGTTGCAAGAGAGAAAACATTGTACTTGCGACAGACTTCTTCCTCTATGTTCTGCACAGAATGGTCAACAAGTCTACCTTTTACTTCACTGAGAAAGAGTCTAGTACTTCCAACATTTTGAAAAAAACAGGCATATCCAAAACCCAGGGAAAGTAATAGGTTTTTAACTTCTGTAGCCCAGTTGACCCTGCCCAGTTCAAAGGAACGATATAATTGCATGTAACATTTCTTTGGAAATCTGTCATTTTTTCAGTGTATAAGTCTGCACCAGAATTTAATGACACGATGCTTGTAATCAGAGCATAAGTTGGTTCTTCCCACTTCTCTTAGAAGTAAACAGTTGGGTGTAGTTTTGCCAGACCCAAAAAGGCTTTCCAGAACTTTACCCGAACATTATCAATCACGTCTCAATTTTTGGTACCACAAATTTAAGAGCCATAAAGCAGCATTGGTTTAATCTTTTTATTTAAAAAATGTTTTTGCTGTTTCGAAATTTAATTCTAGCTAAGAACAGAAAAACCTTCTTGTTCGAGAAACAATCCGTTGAGCTTTACAATAATCTATGAGGGCCGAGAAGGAGATATGACGTGTATTTTAGTGGAACAATAATTTCTAACCCACTCTATTAACAACATGTACAACCGTAATTTCCTTCTTCGCAAATTTTACTTACACACAGTTCCAGAGTTGTAGTTTAACCCTATCTGTACGTCGTGTTTTACTATCGTATCCATACGACGTGGGGAACTCCGTGAGGGCACATTCCAAAGAAGAAATTTACTCGTTAATCCAATCCGTACGCTTTGCATAGCATGCAGTCTGTCAAAATATTTTTTTTGAAAAATACTGAAAGTTTTTAAGAGATCTCCGCACTAGAAGTATTCTAAAATGTAAAGAATACAACCCCGGGGTACAAAATGACCCCAGGCGTCATGTATAGAGTTACGTAGTATGTCTGTTTGTATATCTTGGTACGGCGGTTATAAAACTTGTATCATCCAAACACTGTTTGACGTCAGCCTTGGCATCGTTTCACACCTAATTTTCACACCCTCGATCACAGCTAATGGTATAAACTGAGCATCCCCCCCCCCGCCCCTTCTCCTCCCCCCCCCCCCACCCGCTCCTTCTCCTCCCCCCTCCCCCCCCTTCCTTGCATACACATACTTTTGTTCCTTGCAGTTCTCTCTTTGGATGTAGCTGCAGCACATAGATCTACATGTAATAGAGAGCACTCAATTTCACTGCTGCTGCCTCATTTAGCCATAGCGATATCAACAGGGAGCGAGTTCGTGATCAGTTTCTTCGATTAGTGACATATCTTTGACCGGGTGTGCGAAGTCAAGATCTCACGATTTCACGATCCCCCAGCCAAACCACTAGATGACAGACGTAAACAAGTATCTCCAGGCCTGAGGGGTTTTCCTTTTTTTTTCCCCGACCAATATTAGATCTATGGGACAAGAGCGAGGGTTTTTGGTTTGATAAGTGTTTTACGGCGCTCGCAACCGCATAAGGTCATATGAGCGGGCGGAACACATTTAACATTTTTAGTTTCTTAAGAATTAATTTTAAATGTTGCCCCGGTGACGGTCGAAACTTACAGTCATCGATTTTAGACCACCAATGAATCTTTATCCGAAAAAGCAAAGTTTGTATTAGATCTTACTGCCCTAAGATTAGGGGTGTGGCTGAAAGACAGTACTCAGAAGGAGCAAAGAAGTCGCAGTAAGAAGCTTGAAGAAAGAGCCCTAAGCGAATACCTCGTCGTGATGGTATTGATGATGGTATCGATACGCACGTGGCCGCCAAAAAGATTTTTCCGTAAACATTTAAAACTGTGTCTAATTGTAAAAAAATAATATCAAATTCGGAACCAGCCTGTCCAAATTAACAAAATAACTCGCGGGAGACCGTTTTTCTTGCTGGGTTTAGAAGATCACAAAAAGAAGTATTTTATATTGATTCTACCAAGATCGCATCTTGTTGAATTTTCCTGTCATAAAGAGGACAGACAACAGTATAATAGAACCCCCCACCCCAATGTGAAGTGACAAGTGGGAGGCTGTGACACAAAATTCCTTTGAAGTTTGCCGCCGCGTGAGATTAAATTTTTCGCGCAGAATTTTCAAAATAATTATCGCAGCTAAGAAATGATTTCATTTTCGAAATCGGCGTACAAAATAAGCAAAGTGGCTTACGTGAAACTTGATTTGATATCATATTTTAAAACTGGAGCAAACTTTGTTTTTCAATTATCTATTTTCAATCCAAAGTTATGTATCAAGGTCACCCATTGCGTTATAAATGCATTTGACGTCAAAAGCTGTTAGGACTACATACTGCACACTAGATATCTACTATCTATCTACTACTGCAGTCACTGTACAGTGTACAGTATGGTCAAAAGACACTGTTATTCTATTTATTGAGATGTAGAGGCCTACAGATCCCTCGAATGTCTGTGGACGATTAAGTCCAGAGACTACAATAACAAATTATTAAGAGAGGGCGTAGGGAGAGTTTGTGTCATAAGAATTTTGCAACTAATAACTTCGTGGGCCTCTTTTTTACGTTTGTTAAATAACAACACACAGAATGCAGGCAAATTGTTGTGAAGAGTCATCTGGCGCAAGAAGATGGAATCTCCCCCAATTGAAAGGGAATTGGAAACTGTAAATTGGAAAGTGTAAATAAAATATGGAGTTTGATAAATCTGACAGTTCTACTGTACGAAGAATATAATACGATTTAATGCTGAGAGAAACCTGGGCTTTACATACTAACCCTTTTCATGGCAACCTATTCATATCCCTTTGACCGACAACTGGGTGCAAAACACCCGCAGGTGCATTATACAGTGGATTCCAAAAGAAACTTGATAATGTAATCACCCAATAATCGGGTTAAAGCTTTACACTACCCACTCATACAGCATACCAATTTAAAGCTAAATAAATTCTGCATCATCTGACACAATAATATTTCATCTATGTTAAGAGATGCTCGAGATAATAATATGGTCATTCAAAACTGACCTAAAAAAATCAGGTTTGGCAAAATGTGCGACATCACAGAAACGTTGTCTTCGCACGTGTATTGGGGGCCATCAGTATTGATAGAATGGGCATACATTGCATATCCAATGAATGGAGAATTCGTTTCTCTGCAATAAACAATATTTAATGTCGATAGTTTCAATTTCAAACAAAAACAGAGAACAGAGCAATCACAAATACCACAAAAACTTGGGCTTAACATTAAATGTGCTCATTGTTATTTTGCGTAGGAGCCATTGATTTTGTTTTGTGCACGAACCCATAGGGCATCGACTCTGCTAAATTTTGGACAATTATTATTATCAGTCATTACATCCCAGATGTCATAGACGGTTGCAAACGAAGGGTCTGAATTGGGACCAACGTCAATTTTCTTCAGCTACTATTTCATGGGATTTCACAAACCTGTAGGATTCATATCGGGCTATTTACTGGTGAACATTCCAACGTTGATATGGTATAGTTTTCCTAGAACTGTCTCGTGATAATATTGGCCCAATAAGAAAGTGATTTACCATGAATGGAGACGTCTACTTGAATGACACCATGATGGAAATAAGGGTAAGACATGACATTCCAACACTTGCGCGATGTAGTCGACTAAAGCAAGCCATCCGATAATTCACATGCGGGGGATTTTGTTAATTCCGTCCCAGACCACCCAAAACATGGCAGTTTCATGGCGTCTGCTCCTCACTGACAGATGATTAGTCCAAAATCTAACTTACACAGCCATGTGCTAAAAGGTTTGTGCTCTACAAGAAAACCAATGGCTCCTAAACTAAAACAAAATCATACTAACGAGCACATGCAATGTTAAGTCTAAGTTCTGCATGGTATTTTAAAGTAAATTGTATTTCTATGTCCTTTAAAATGATCCCAAGTAGAAATTAGTTTGCCGGTGTGTTTTTATTTGTTTGGTTGTTTTTTGTTTCTGTTTCTGTTTTCTTTATTTTTTTCTCTCTCCCTTTCTACACTACTGATACACACACGTACATGTATGCTTCATAAAACGACTCCCATCATAAATCCGTGTGCGTGTTTGTTCATTTCTTTGTTTGTTTGGGGACTTTGTTTTCATCTTATTTTTGCTTTAATGATACACACACGTACATCAATGCTTTATAAATTAGTGACTCCCATTACAATTCATGTGCGTGTTTGTTTGTTTATTTGTTTGTTTGTTTGTTTGGTGATTTTTTTCATTGTATTTGTACTTTATTGATACACACACGTACATGTATGTTTAATAAAATAACACCAATTATACATTTGTTCGGTTGTCTGTGTGTGTGTGTGTGTGTGTGCGTGTGCGTGTGTGTGTATATTTGTGTTTATATGTGTTTTTGTGTGTGATTGTATTTATGTTTGTATACCATGTGTATGTGTGTGTGTGTGCGTGTGTGGGTGTGTGTGTGTGTGTGTGTGTGTGTGTGTGTGTGTGTGTGTGTGTGTGTGTGTGTGTGTGTGTGTATGAAATCATGTGAGTAAGAGAATGATCGTGTAGGAATATGATAAACTAATCATGGAGAAGCAATATCAAATCGGAAAACAAAGATGAAACGGAGAATTGTAATTGCAGCATCTGAACTGAGAACGATGACATCCACCTGAAGAGGACAGTGCAAAGAGAGAAAAACAAAAGTTCAAACTGTAAGAACATTCTGGAGACTGTTTTCAAACTTGCTACTGAGCTGACAGCATTTTAAAAGAAACTTTTCTTTAAAATTCTCCCTGCGACATCTCCGTATTGCTTTACGCTGTGATCAACTTCTCTCTTTCTTGTTCCTCCTAAGGAACAGATTGACGGGAGATTTGACTGAGCTTTAGTTAAGCTTACTGAAAATCGCGACAAAGCGCAACATGTTTGGTCTAATTGTATTCGATACTGTAGGCGATAACACCAAGTTCAACTGTACCAAAGAAATATAGTAAACTACTAGTCGAAGTGTTGGTGTGGAATTCCCCCGTTTTACCACTACTTCTGGGGGCTCTCGTGGACCAGAAGTTAAGTTGTTCGCCTCTCATTCAATAGGTCCCGGGCTCGAATCCGGACAGCGACGGAAAATTTCCTTCCCTGAAAATGTTCTACTTTTACATCCTTTCCTGCTGTCTAACAATGTTCCGTCGTTTGCTTTCTTCTTCACTTTCTGCCCCCACCCCTCACCTCCTTTGCCCCCCTCCTCTAGGCTCCTGACTATTTCTCCAGCCTTTCTACAGCTACTCCTTGGCTCCTTTGGCTAAGTACTTCTGGCCAGTTGTAGAATCTGCTCTTCACGATGGCTCCTACGAGACATGACTGTATTTACGACGCGGTGGAATCAGGCACTCGTCAATTTTCAGCATATGGAGTAATTGATATCATCTAAAAGCTGGTTCATTTGTCTTGCTTTTGATACGAAAATAACCCATCTGTCTTCAACAAAGGTAGAGATATTTTGGATTGAAGGAGTTGGGGGTCACATGGTTTCGGAGGTAAAATTAGCAAGAAAATGACCGTCAAACTTAGGGGATTTCCAAAGAAGGAGAGTCCATGATATGAAAACTGCAAATTTACATTTTAGTGCCTTTAATTAATCACCGTTTTGGGTAAAAATCAACACAGGAGTTTTATTTTCAAATGGACATGAAATGTCAAAAGACAAAAATTCGATAAACATTGCTAAGCTGAAAGAAAATTGCTGTTTTCTTCTGTTTCATTATTTTGACTAGCGCCTGGTCTCTCCATGATGTCTCACTATTACCTCTTGTCACAGCTTGCGCGGGCTCCGTCAAACAAAGTGCTCTACATTTTGCGCACAAAGTGCTCCACGTTTTACCTCAGTCAACGAAGGTTGTGAAAATTCTGGTCATATAATAATTCCAGCTTTTATGTGACCCCGTAAAAAGGCACTCGAACGGATTCCGGTCTGGACTGTGTGGAGCCCATCTTCAATGTTTTCCAAGTCTGGACACATTCTGAGAAGAGAGTCTAGGTTCATTCAATGACATAGAGTCGCTGTGCAGAGCTGCTATTTTACTTAAACTACTGTCAATTTCGTTCCTGAGAATCACACATAAGTCCCAATGATCCCTAAGACAATTAAGAATCTTCAGATAACGAACTTCTATTACTCTACCATTGAGTTCATCCATGAACAACAGCGGACAATGAGTTTGCAATTCACAACATAATTAAAGTGATGCCAAGGCATTGACTCAAATAGTACCTGTAAGGCATCGTGGTGAAATCAGGCGCTTGTAAAAATAATGGAATAAAAAAAGCAGACTTTTTTTTTCTCCAGTTCAATTTTTCCAATTAATATTTGTTCGGATATTTTAGCTCAATACCATTTTTGTCCTTTTAAAAAGACATTCATGTGTAGGTTTTATTTTTTTTAAACTTTGATGAAAGGTTCACAGAAAGAACATTTGCAATTTCCTAGAACACTCAAGATTGGAAGTAACCAAATTTTTACTAGCATTTTCTCTTTTCTGATATAATCATAACAAAAAAGACATCACATTCTAAATATTAATCGACATACGTGTATGTAAAACAAAGTATTATACATATAATATATAATAATATGTAAAAAAAAATTATATAAGAAAAACAGTCTTGCAGTTTAGGTTGGAAATGTGTTCACTAAGATATACAATGCAATAAAAATTCATGAACGGTCACAATAAAGTTGAAACGTGAGTAACTAGAAACATTAATTAAAACATTCATTCTATACACATAGAAAAACATTTCTGTTCTCTCTCTCTCTCTCTCTCTCTCTCTCTCTCTCTCTCTCTCTCTCTCTCTCGCTCTCGCTCTCGCTCTCGCTCTCGCTCTCTCTCTCTCTCTCCCTCTCTCTCTCTCTCTATCTATCTATCTATCTATCTATCTATCTATCTAGCTAGCTAGCTAGCTATCTATCTATCTATCTCTCTCTCTATCTCTCTCTATCTATCTATCTATCTCTCTCTCTCTCTCTTTCTCTCTCTCATTCTCACACGTTATTTCTTCAGTCTCACAATCTGGCATACAAATGCATATTATATATATATACACCACAGTACATCATTATGATAGGTATGCTTTTGTGAATAAAAAATGCTTCGGCAGATTTTTTTAAATAGAAATTGTTGAGGCAGATCTTATTTTATATGGGAGTTCGTTCCATACCTGGGGACCAAAGAACAAAAAGGAACGCTCGCTGTATGCTTTGTAATTTTGTTTTGGAGTTTTAAGAATTAGATTATCAGAGGCTGATCTAAGGGCTCTAGGTGGATGATATAATTCCAGGAATATTTTAAGATAAAAGGGTGCACTATCATTTATTTATACATTTAAAACAGAGAACGGCAGTTTTCTATTTGATCCTTTTTTTTATTGGCAGCCAGTGTAGTTCTTTCAGAATTGGTGTTACATGAGCAGATTTCTTCTGTTTCATTATCGATTTTGCTGCTTGATTTTGGAGTACTTGTAACTTTGATAGTTTTTCGGCTGTCAAACCGGACAAAATAGCATTACAGTAATCTAACTTTGATAAAAATCAGTGTTGTTACAAGTGTCTTGGCTGCTGCTTTAGTTAAATAATTTCTTACACTGTTAATTTTCTTAAGCTGAAAGAAAATAATTTTGCTGAGCTGGCTAATTTGGGAGGACATAGACATATCATCATAATCCAACTGAACCCCTAGATTTTTTAGACTTCTTTTTGAACGGATGGTATGGTTAGTGATATCAATTTGTAGTTCTGGGAAATTTCTAATGGCACCCAACATTATTTCCGTCTTGTCATCATTTAATTTCAATTTATTGCTGGCCATCTATATTTTTAAATCTCTTGTACATTGTTCAGTAGAGTCGACTTAAAGTGGTATTTGATTGAAATCAGTAGACTTATAAATTTGAGTGTCATCAGCATAAAGATGGTAATTCATGCCATATTGTCTTAAAATATCAGCAATAGGTTGTGAAATAAATGGTATAGGTTTAACGCCCCTAGCAACACTATTAGATTATTTAAGGGGCGAGACCTCCTAGTTTAACGTCCGTCTCCGATAGGACCGAGCCAAGTGGGAAGTTCGTGTAAAGTGCCTTTCCCAAGGACACAACGTCGGACCGAGCTGAGGCTCGAACCCCGAACTCGCAATCTCACGATTACGAGTCCGGTGGCCTAACCACTAGGCTACCGACGCCACTGCAATAGGTTGTGTATACATTGTAAACAAGAAAGGTCCAAGAACAGACCCCAGATCAACACCACATCTAAGCGAAACATTATCAGAACACGTGCTTCCAACCACAACTGCTTGTGTTCGATCTTTAAAATATGACTCAAACCATCGCAGGACAGTACCCTTTATGCCAAAAGTAGTATTTAATCTCTCGAGTAAAATGTCATGATCAATTGTATCGAATGCAGCCGAAAGGTCCAAAAGAGTAAGAAAACACACCTTTTTTTCATCAATATATTTTAAAATATCAGTACAGACCTTAAGTAACGCTGTCTCGGTACTATGGTGAGCCTTATATGCTGACTGATCGACTTCGCTAGGATTATATGCTTTAATACGATGTAACAGTAACAGTCTATTAGACACAACCTTTTCCAGAATTTTGGATAGGAAAGAAAGATTTAATATTGTCTAAAAAATTTTAAGCCCTTTTCATCAAGTCCAGCTTTTTTCAAAAGGGGTCTAACATGTGCTGTCTTAAAGCAATTTGATTCGGTGCCTGTTAGGGGAGAATCATTTACAATTTGGGTGATATGTGGAAGAAGTTCACCCAAACATTTTTAAAAGGCTGGTGGGCATGGGGTCTAAGGCGCAACTTTTTGTTTTGGTGGACTATCTAATATGGTCTTTTTTATTTCTTCTTCCGTTGCTGGAGTAAAATAATCGATGACTAGCCCCTTACACTGATGGTAATTTGGGGCAATTGCGCACATTTTATCGAGCTCTTGTCTGATGGAGGAGATTTTTTTAGAAAAAAAAGTCTGAAAAGCTACTACAAAGATCTCTATCGGTGCCAGGGGGTAATACTGCTCGATTTTGGTTGCCAAGCAGTTCACTAGAGACATCAAAAAGTTCTTTACAAGTTTTAACATTTTCAAATTTTGACAAAAAGAAAGTACGCTTGGCCTTGGTATTCATTTTACTAACAGAATTTTTCATAGTAATAAATATTCCCTTATACACTTCAAGTTGTGTTTTTTTTCCATTTTCTTTCCTTTTGTCTTTTTCCTTTTTTTTTTTTTTTTTGTAGCCTTTATTTCTAAATTAAACCACTTACCAACAGGTCGATGATCTCATTTTCCTTTTTTAACTTGAGCATGATCATCTAAAATATTCCTCATGATGGTATTGAGAGTTTCTATGTTGAAAGGTTAACTAATAGCAAGAGCATCACGAATGTCACATTGAAACTGGTGTAAATTTATATCGTTCAGATTCCGGGAATGAACTGTTTTTATTTCTTTCCTTGCTTGGTCTTTTGATGTTCAAGTCAACAATAAGAAGAAAATGATCCGAAATGTCTTTGTCCACAATGTTTATGCTTTTCACACAGTTCTTTTCAATAGGGGAGATAACCCAGTCTAGGATGTGCTGACTTTTATGTGTTGGTACTTGGACGAGTTGTTTTAAATCATTTTCTGTCTGCAGGCTGCTTATATTTTTTGAGACAGGGTTTTCAGAGCCAAAGTGAAAATTAAAATCGCCAGTTATAATGAATGGTGTACTTTTCATCTTCAGAGTTGAAATTAAATTTTGAAATTCCTCCATAAAAACGGATGGTTTGATATAATTTGTTTTACTCGGTGGTGGCTTGAATATGCAGCAGGTGGTAATGATCTGGGACTGCAGCAGGAATAACAATAAAGCAGCCTCGCATGAGTGACAGGGAATCTTTTTCACAGTAACTTGTGCTAAATTAGCTCTATAAATGAATCCTACTCCTTCTCCTCTACGCCCGACACGAGGGAAAGACTTTTAAAAAATAACTAACTGGGCATATTACTGATAAAAATAGCATCGTCACCATACTCCTGCAACCATGATTCTCTCATACATAAAAGATCAAGGTTCATTTCAATATTTAAATCATTTAACTCGTCCGCTTTATTACGGCATGACCTGGTGTTAAGGCAAGCTACTCTGACATTTTGAATTACTTCTTGCAAAAAGTTTCGACAGTCGATTGTGACCAAATTGTTAATGTTAATTCTGTTTTTCGGTCTGCTGCTGTGTTCAAAATTTCTAAATCATAAACAGACACCACAGGGATTGTCCTTTATTTTCGTCGTCCATCTCTTTTCTTTCTTCTCGTTTTTTTTCCACTTTACTGGTTTAACACACGAACAAGAGCTGGGAGAAACACACGTATTCACACACTTATTCCCGAGCACAGAGTTGGAAACGACTCGGAGAACAGTATTCGCCAGACACTCAGGAGAAAAAAAATTCGCTGTTGTAAATGTTCGAGGGTTGACGAAGTGTAGACCCCAGAAGAAGAAAAAATGTCCAATAGAACAATACCAAGTCAATCATGGCGAATTGAAAACTGATAATTTCGTTGAAAATACTGACTGTTTTTGTACGAATCCGACATCACCACATACACTGTCAAATGACGAATACACTGATATAAAAAAATCCACTATATGAATAATTTTAAAATGCACTAGAAACTGTTATAATAGAGAGAAATTATGGAGCAGCCTGTCAGGCGCTCAACACAACTCACACAACTGATGATACCAGACAGCCCCCGACTCCTTCGAACACATTATGTTCTTTTGTCATATCGATGAATATGTTTTTACATTAAAAGCAAGACAAATGACAATACCGCCATATGCCCTAGAAATTGACAAGCACATGATTCTACCTTGTCATGACACATATATTAATATTAAGCTATGATTAAATTTCTCTTTGAACGTCAAATTAAATTCCACAAAAACAACTAAAATTCCGTTAGTCAGTATGAATGAGCGTCGCGTTTGATAGTACCAGCTCATAGTACCTTTAAAAAGCAACAACAAGATGAGGTAAATGTAATATTATATGACAATACGCAAAATGCGTGATGGGCTTATTCGTTTCCCATCCACAGGAAATTTCATTTAGGATTCAAAAAGCACAAAAACGCAACTATACATGACAGGGATGTATAAACGTTCAAAAACAATTCAGAACTTGAACTTGAACCGAGAAAAAGAATGGTGCAAGAACGATATATCATTGTGAACATTTTTTTTTTAATGTTCTATATTACAACAATGAAGGCAGGGCGGACTTACTACAAACAAAAATAGTGACACAAACACACACACACACACACACACACACACACACACACACACACACACACACACACACACATACACGAACATTCACACACGAACACACATACATTTTTTTTCACACAAAC
>NW_004797459.1:123130-127482 GCF_000002075.1 Aplysia californica | reverse complement strand
TCTTTTACTTGTGTTACTGGAAGTTGATCCCAATTATGTAAGTGATGCGGGTTTTTTAAATTTCTACTCTGTATTCATGCACAGATACACACACACACACACACACACACACACACACACACACACACACAAACACACACACACACACACACACACACACACACACACAAACACACACCCATACGAAAACGTACACACACAAGCAGACACACAAACAGACACAAACACACACACACACAACTATATCTAACCAGCTGTCCGACTTTGCATATTATTCACAATTAATGAAACTGAGGTATTTCACATACACTAAAGTACCTGTGTTTGCATTTGCTGTTTGTTAGTCCATCGCGCAAGATTCCATATGCAACACAATTATAACCGCTTGAAGATGATGGGAGGCCTCGACCAAATACAACATCAGTTTCGTCCTGTGTCACAGATTTGCCATCTACCCATACAAACGTGCCTGCTTTTGAATTACCATACATACCTATCCAAAAGTGCCCATTGGTTGGAGGATCTTGGGTGATATTTGTCAAAAGATCTATCTTGCCTCTCGTGTTTGAAATAAATAGACGAGCACATGGAGAACTGGTGCATGTCTCATTTGCACGTGGGTATGAAAATTGCTCTGCCCTTTCCACTCTCAGGCAGGCTTTGACGCCGTTATACTCAAAGACGCTAAAACCAGAGACCGGGTCACACTGTTTGGCAGACCGATGGACGTAGATGTGGTCAGATTCTGAAGGTGGTTCGAGTTCCCCGGAAAAACAGAAGGCACACGTACAAGTGGATGTGTCTGCGTTGTACATGAAGTAAGTGCTCGAGTGACTAGAGAAACATCTGAAACTGCACGTTAGTGGTGATGGCGTTGTATAATATGTCCCAACAGGGACGAGGCCCTGATTTGGACGGGCAAGTTTTCTATACTCCCGACTTTGAACATCATTGGCTGAAGCAAAACATGGAATTTATACGAGGAGAACGTATGATAATGCACGAGAAAACGCGATCATTGTGACTGTCCTAACTTTGTCATTCACAAGTCTTGGAGTATACTGCACAAAATAAATATTTTTTTCGGAATGTAAAACAACGACTTGATTCCTTCTTTTCCGAAATATAGAACTTTAAAACATTTTTGCAAATATAATACCATAACCCCTTGAGTGAAGAATCGAAATGACCCCACAATTGTTCCACAATCCAACACGCTGAATTTCATTTCTCGGCAGCGGTTTACATGTATTCTCACTTTGTCCGTTGCCGATGTTTTGAGTCCGCCACTGGTAGGTCCAACTCTCCTTTTTGCTTCGATTATTTCGCTACGAGTAGTTCCAACGTTTCACTATACATATTTCATTTCTGTCAGTCTGTCTCTCTTTTTTTCAAAGTAATAAGTGTTGGCTTGCAACCCGGCGTGCGTCGTGAAAGATCTCAAACGTACTGAAAGAGGTTCAAATTGAAGAAAAAAGAATTAATGCAGACAATGCATGCATGAAACTATGTTACTAGTTTTTACACTGGCAACTGCAATTGCATTGCATATGTTATATAAAGAAATTATTAGGATAACGACTACAAAATAGGCTCCCACAATATAGTGTTTTAAAGGCCACAAGAGAATAGTCATTTTAAAATGCTACGCACAGCACATTTTTCTTGGCAGAAATCGCCTATATTGTGTTATTGCTTTCCAAGTTTTACATAGATAGAGTGGTACTGTTAGTTTAACAATGATAATATTCATAGTGCACGGTGTTTGTGGTAAATTGTTCTGTTGGTAATAGTTCGATTGTCGATGTCTGCTCACTGTGACCAGAATGCATCTGCAGAGGTAAATACAGGGGAGTCCACTTAGGGAGAAGAGTCACTCATAATGGCTAAAATCGTTATTACCGGGTCTGTCGATTTGAAACTTTACATGTAAGTTGCAAACAAATTCGGGCTCTTAGAAGAAATACAAGACATAGAAAAACAATGGGAACAGCTTAAAACATCTATAAATGAGGCTGCAAAAGACGGCATACCAGAAAGGACATCAAAAGCAAAGAAGAAATGGATGACTGAAGAAATTCTTCATCTTATGGAGGAGCGAAGAACAAGCAAAAACAATATGGAAAAATAATATGTGAATCTTCATAAAGAAATCAGACACAAATGTAATCTAGCAAAAGAGACCTGGTTAAAAGAAGAAGGTGAGGAAATGGAAAAGCATTCCAATGCGAACTCAAAAGATCTACACAGAAAAATTAAAGAGGTGTGCCATACAAGAACACGTGGATCAACAGGATGCCTCAAGTCAAAGGATGGGAATATCATAATGGACAAAGACAAGATACTAGAACGTTGGACAGAATATATCGGTGACCTGTACAATGACAAAAGAGATGAACAAAGAAGAGTGGAAAATAACAACGAGGGACCACCAATCATGAAAGAAGAAGTTATCAAAGCACTATGAAAGATGAAAAATGGGAAAGCTGCAGGACCGGACAACATTACCACGGAGATGATTGAAGCTTTAGAAGACTTGAGAATCACCACGCTGACAAAACTTCTTAACAACATATATGCCACTGGACATATTCCATCAGACTTGTCAAAATCTATCTTCATAGCTTTACCAAAGAAACCTAGTGCAAACGAATGTGAAACGCATTGTACCATCAGCCTCATGAGCCACATAACAAAAACATTACTCAGAATAATTATGATGAGAATACGAAATAAAATTCTCCTAGAAATAGCCCAAGAACAGTGTGGATTTATTGAAGGCCAAGGTACTGTAAATGCCATATATGTCATCAGAACAACAATAGAACGTGCCCTAGAAGTTCAGAAAGATCTTCATTTATGTTTTATAGACAACACCAAGGCATTCGACAAAGTCAGGCACGACAAGATCATCGACATGCTGGAAGTTCTTAATATCGACGGGAAAGACTTAAGGTTCATCAAAAACATGTACTGGGATCAAACTGTTGCAATGAGAATAGAAAACGACATCAGCGAATACATACAGATTAAAAGAGAAGTGAACTCTCTCCCCCGCTCTGATATTACCCCCAAACTCTATGTCAAGAACAACTGGACCCCCCTTTCGGGCCGCAATGCTGCCCTCGACCTTTATTGCGTCAACATCGAGAAGTCGGCACTCAATAGCAAATTGAAAGACAGAAACAAATTTCTCTTCTCTAAAAACAGCCTCAATAGAGCAGAAAGAAAAGCTCATCATGAACTCATGTTCAATAACAATTCTCAACAAAGGCATCAATTTCTTTCGGACATCAACAGCGCCCATGACACCATCAAATTCACTCACTCCAACCCCGGAAAGTCTACAGCTTTCCTCGACCTCTCCATCCACCTTCTCAATAACAACATTGAGACAGACCTCCACCTCAAACCAACCGACTCTAAGCGCTACCTTCCCACTTCTTCCAACAACGTCAAACATATTTTTCCGTTCGATAGTCTGCAGTGGTGCGCTCCGACTCCGACGCATTTGTTCCAGGGATGAATGGTTTACTGCTAGAATTACAGATTTCAGAGAAACCCTTCTGCGCAGTGGATACCAAAACAGTTTTATAATCCCCATCATAAACAAAATGTGCAAATTCAGGCACAAGGATCTACTTAGCTACAAACTCCACAAACCTCATCAGAAAAGGCCATTTTTCGTCGCCACTTGTCACCAAAAGCTGCCAGTGTTCACAGCATTCACAACCAGCACAAAGGCATTTTAGAAAAATATGACAAGATGATGAGTGCTTCCCTCAGCCCCCTTTAATCGCTCTCCGACAATCCCCCCAACCTCGGCAACCTTCTCATCAGTACGAAAGATGCAACACATCTTCCTTCACCTCAAAACAACCTCTCACAAACCCCCAGAACCACCCCTGCAAGACCCCTAGGTGCAAAACATGCCCTTACATGACGGAAACCAACCATGTAGAGGGACCTCTTTTTCAAAAAAGTCCATACAGATAACATCAACTGTGGAACAAAAACTATAATTTACTTAATAACATGCAAAATATGCTCTGCCCAATATATAGGACAAACCACCACCACTCTTAGGGCCAGATTTAACAATCACAGGTACTCAGTACAGAACCACTCACGCACCCCAGTCGGCCAACATTTCAACAGCCCTAGTCACAACGGAACCACTGATATGCAGCTACAGGGTATAAAGATTGTTAAACAACCTACAAAAGAAAATCTCAACCTTCGAGAATCTAAGTGGATGTGGAACCTGGCCTCACATCAAACCCTCTCTGGCCTCAATATTGATGAGCCCTATTTCAGATAACTAAAATTTACAACGTAACCACCCAAGCCGC
>NW_004797459.1:119727-122145 GCF_000002075.1 Aplysia californica | reverse complement strand
CACACACACACACACACACACATACACACGCACACACACGCACCTTTCCTCTGTCTCCCTCCTTTTGCCTCCAACTGGGATGCCTCTATAAAGTACGCCCAAACATTGTCAGCCTCTCGCAGAGATAAACTTGATATTCTTGCTAGAGTAGCATCAATTTCTTTATAATTAGCCCCATGGCCTAGCACCCACTAAGTCCATTCCGTCTAGCCTGTAACCACATGTAATCTTAAGACTTTCTTCATTAGGCCCATTTCCCTGCTAGTATACAGCGCTCATTTATTTTTTCTCTCAGTTGCTCCTGAGGAAGCCCATGAGGCGAAACGTTGAGCTGTGCCTATTAAACAAATTTCAAACATTTTATATTGTTATGTTATTTTGTCTGATATATTCAAACAAGACTTTCCCTCCTACTCTGATAGAATGCCACTTTTGATCCTCCTGTGTCACACTTCACATATTTCCCATTCCAATTCGCCGTGTTCACATTTTGAGGGGGAAATACTATTTAAATAGACAAGAGGCCAAACCCGAATCGTCTCAAAATTTGTTCCTCAGTACCTGCTCACTTGCCCCCCATCTCTAAATAGATGTAAAAATTATTTTATTTTCAAAGAAATATATACAAACAATAATAATATTAAGATTGTTCGAAGTTCGCCACCAGCTCCTGACTTGGCCCTGCGAAGAAAGGGTTGTAACCTCACCTCAAATTGCGGATCATGGAATCAATGTGGTTACTGCTCCAAAGATGCAAGCTACGTTTATAGAGGTACGCAAGCATATTATATTGTTGCCTGCTTTGGGAGACGAGACATTTCTAAGTGTATCAAGTTTTCCTACATTTCATACGCTTGGGGCCAGTGGGGAGGGGAGGACGTAATTGTGAGGCAGCGTGGTGGAAACAGGCACTCGTCAATTTTTAGGCATGTAGAGTTATTGGTATCACCTTAAAGCGTGTTCGCTTGACTTTATTTGGATGAAAAAAATATCCATTTATCTCGAATACAAGTCAAGATATTTGTAAAAGAAGGAGGTGGGGTCACCTGTTTTCGGAGGTAAAATTAGTGAGAAAATGGCCACCAAAGATTAGTTATTTCCTTAGCTTAAAAGTCCGTGGAAACTGAAAATTTACATTTTTTGGGCCTTTAATCAACATTTTTCGGGAAAATCCACACAGAAATGAGTTCTTTAATGAACATGAAAGGTGTTGAGCCAAAAAACAAAAATCTGAAAAAAATTCACAAACCTGCGGAAAAATGCAAGTTTCTTCATTTTCATCATTTTGACGATAGCCTGATTCCACCACGCTGCCTCACATATTTGTTTGTAGCTGTTAATTGCTGCTGCAAATCAATAAATAGCTTTCTGTTTAGAAACTATTTCATTTGCTTCAAATCATTTCAAGTCATTGTCTCTACTGGAGGAAAAAGAGATGGTGTGAAAAAAGCAATTTTGAAACCCTTTACAGCCTTATCACAATTGCACGTGCAAAGTTACATTTGTTTCGAAAGTTATTCATATTTAAAACTGCCTTCCTGTGTCATATTTCACCAGTCTTTGTCAGGTTTGAACTTGCTATGTTCACATTAGAAGGTAAAATACTGTATTTATACGTTTCTTAGTGCTACCTAATTTGATCTCTTTTCCTTCCACATATTCTCAGCCGTCACATAAGAAACAACATTTATGTTGCTTCTGTTTTATTTTCACTGTCTTTAATACTTGTCCTGCGTTCACAGCCATATATAGAAGAGTTGACCGTACATAGCATTTCAGAACTTTCATTTTGGTAGTCGTTGAGATATTTCTGTTTTTCAGGATTTTACTCATTTAATTGAAACTAGCCTATATCTAGATCTAGATCTAGACAGATTTAGAAAATGCCATCTCGAGATAGGGTCAGACGCCGATCTTGCCAGATCTAACGGCAAGCAGGTCTAAATCTACCGTTGCAAGATAATATAGATCTAAATCTTGATCAAAATCATAGGCATGATCAATGATCAGGATAATCGACAACAGCGTCCCCCAGCTCTAGATGAGAACGCAGACAATCCGTTTCCACCTCACGAACTTTCCAGAATTACATTAATTTGTCGATTTTGCACAGGAAGAAAATAAGTCTATTTGCTACATGAATAGACAGGTGAATTTACCACCTTTACCCCCGCCTCCGACAAATTATTCTGAAGGATCTTCTGACTCAAAAACAGCGCTGAGGCAAAACATTTTAGGAAAAACATAAGATCTTTCAATTAAAGTCTGGCATTTGTTGTTATGTATACTGTCATCTACATGCTGCCTTCTCTTTAAGCTGTTTCTACCGCTAATAGTGTCTTGTCCCGTTCTATGAACGGGTATATGTACTAGTATATATATATATATATATATATATATATAGAGAGAGAGAGAGAG
>NW_004797459.1:107897-119627 GCF_000002075.1 Aplysia californica | reverse complement strand
AGAGAGAGAGAGAGAGAGAGAGAGAGAGAGAGAGAGAGAGAGAGAGAGAGACAGACAGACAGACAGAGAGAGAGACAGACACAGAGAGAGAGAGAGAGAGAGAGAGAGAGAGAGAGAGAGAGAGAGAGGGGGGATAGATAGATAGATAGATAGATAGATAGATAGATAGATAGATAGATAGATAGATAGATAGATAGATAGATAGATAGATAGATAGATAGATAGATAGATAGATTATATATATATATATATATATATATATATATATACAGACATTCCTGGAATTGTGGGGTCTTCTTTGTGAGACATGGTTGTGAGGCACAATGAGAGAATGTGTTGTGGGGCATAATATATATACACTTATATATACCCCACAACTTTTATATGCCCCACAATAGTATCTCAGAAAGGCATTTCATATGCCTCACAATGTTGTTTTTCTCGTAGTTTAGTATACACTTATATATACCCCACAACTTTTATATATGCCCCACAATAGTATCTCACAAAGACATTTCATATGCCTCACAATGTTGTTTTTCTCGTAATTTAGTATATTATACTTTTCTACGGAAAAAACATGCTTTATTATGCTTTCTGTGTTTTTAATGTATATATAACCCAATAGGCCTACCTCATAAACTGTTATGATGCCTCGGAAATTGGTTAGCCAGTCCCCAGTCAAACCAAACACACATGTACCGATGTATATGGGTTTACAAATAGCACAATAGTTTATTAATTTTAAAATTATTTTTGAATTAATATTCATCCTTATCAGCCTCCTTCTTAGTAACTTCACACTCTACGAAGAAGTGAGCTAGCCTTAGGAGTAGCCTAAATATGTTCTGCCAGTGACGTTATTTAGGCCTAAGGTAAGAATGTTTTCATTAATTATTTCTACATGCTGGCCAAGAACCCGCTCCTCGGGAACGGAAAGAAGTAGCGGGTTCTTGGGCAGGGTTTTTCATTAGTGAAGTTCAAATGTGCATATTTTCGCATATTTTCGCATATTTTCACACATTGGTGACCTTGTTCGATTCCTTTCAACAGTTTAAATGATCAGCTTGCAAATGTTGTCTTCCACTTCCACCCATAACTGTCAGAAAACAAAGCCTTGTATGCCCGTCATCTGACCCTGGTGTTGGTGTTAGCCTGTTAGGCAGCTAATCTTCTCCAAGAACGTAAAACATTACTATTAAATTAATTTGTAAATTTGGATTCATTACATGTACTGTACTTTACTTCTATGGTTATTGATGGTCAAGAAAATTCTTTCAGAGCTCATATTCTGCCTAAAATTGGATAGATTTGTTGAAAGTTAGAAACTCCACACTGGACTAGCCAGCCGGTAAGGTGGCTGAGCGACTCACAAACTTTTTTCTCATTGTCAGCAAGAGGCTTGTGGGACGCCACTTTAACGTTTATTCCAGGTGGTCTTTCGGAGACATTCTTAACATTCTGGTGCCCTACAAGGGGACCGAGTGCTCCGCCTCTGATACATAGAGTACTTAATGTCCAGAAGGGTGGAGTTAAGTCCAAACTGGACTAGCTACTGTGCTAGACCTCAGTGTCATTTCAGTACCACACACATCGATCCATATCTCTCCCCAAATATGTACGTGAGGACATCATTTATTTTTCATTTTAAGTGCATAGCATATAAAATGTCCACACATGCAGAATTTGGGGAGTTTCGATTTTAAAGACCGTGTTCAGGTTGCCTGACATTACTGGCGTATGCAGTATGTGTGTGGAATATCTTTAACAAATTGGCAACCGAGCAGCTGAACAGTGATATGCCCACAATAAGGGAACAGATAGGATTGCTGACATGGTATCAGTATACAGTGGCTAATTCTGATTTACAGGGTGTGCTCCCAGGGAATCCCGCCTGGCAAGCACATTTGCTACATACATTTGACCAAGAAAAGTATGTCAACATTGAAATATTTGAATTTGTGTTTATTTGGTAGTTTCATAGTTTCAACCCAAGACAAAGTAGAAAGAATATAATACTAATTGACAAAAGACAAAAAAGAATACGAGTTTCATCTGCAATTGCAATTGTTTACTTTCAAACAATATGAATCTTAAAAAGAAATCTGAATATTCAAAATATTTTTCTGAAGGCATACCCCAAAAATGAGGGTCACATTTACTGCTTGGGAAATACAGTCGAGCACATGTATATTTATATCAGATAGTTGATTAAGAAACAAATCAGCCTATACATGAGTCCATTTCCATGGGTCTTTTAGTGTCATCCCTGCAAAGCATGATATTGCCATTTCCACATCGACTTAGCTGCAAAAGAGGACAGTGATTTTTTCAAGATTTTACAGGTTGAAACTTTGTCACAAAATAAAAAGTCTATAAGAAATCACCGATATGAATCAAAATTGTGCAAGGGTAATTAACTAAAAATTGAATGTGTACACTCTTGTGTCCTATGAATGATTACATGCAGATGTTTTGTCACAAATGTCCAGGGCATGGAAACTCTAACCAAGCTTCACTCCCTAGACGACTCCAAGGACATAAAAGTGCTCACTCAATCTGCAAAGTTTTGCAATGTGTTTGAACATCCAAAGCATGACATGACCAAAAGGCAAAAAAGAACACGATTAAAATCAACAAACTTCTCCAAGGTGGCAAAATCTCTGGACACCTCTCTTGAAATCCCAGATCTAAGACCAGACCATTGTATAGAAACAATCATAGCATGTTCTCCACGGAGACATGAACACTTTCCCACAATAAGATGCCAAATTGATGGGAAAGATTCAAAGCAACTGACAAAGAAAAGCACAATGCATGACAGTACCACACAATTGCTCCAAACTACCTAACTTAATTAACCAAGTGACACATGGACAAAAGTATACACTGATGGTTCAGCTAAAGATGTAGTGCGAAGAGATGGCGGTGTCATCTATATTATATTGTAAGGTCAAATGGAAAAACCCTTGAAACGTGCATTCCCACTGGCAAATACTCCTCAGATGGTTCAGCTAAAGATGTAGTGCGAAGAGATGGCGGTGTCATCTATATTATATTGTAAGGTCAAATGGAAAAACCCTCTGACAGGTGCAAAGTATGCACTTCAGTCCCTGCAAAATCTCAAAGACAGACCTGAACTCACTGGCAAGATCCCTCTTGACACTCTGTACAACTACCAGCCAAGTGGTATTACAGTGGATACCAGGCCACTGCATGCTATTTGGAAATGAATTAGCAGACGAACTAGCAAAAAAGGTTGCTGATTTGGAACTCTGTACAACTACCAGCCAAGTGGTATTACAGTGGATACCAGGCCACTGCGTGCTATTTGGAAATGAATTAGCAGACGAACTAGCAAAAAAGGTTGCTGATTTGGAACAAGAAGAAGAAGAAGAAGAAGAAGAAGAAGAAGAAGAAGAAAAAGAAGAAGAAGAAGAAGAAGAAGAATCTGAACAACGGGCATCCTTGTCGGACTGTAAGAATGAAGAAGAAAAAGAAGAAGAAGAAGAAGAAAAAGAAGAAGAAGAAGAAGAAGAAGAGGAGGAGGAGGAGGAAGAAGAAGAAAAAGAAGAAGAAGAAGAAGAAGAAGAAGACAAATGTTGGGTTCATCCATCACTGCAAGTAAGTAGGCAATATCTGAAAGCTTCTGTTATTCATAAAATGGCAAAGAAAGTGGAAATGGGGTTCATGACAATCAGATGGTACCATGGCAGATGTCAGCACGGCCTATGTATAATCCCAGCCCTGACCAAGCATTCAAATTTATAGGCTTATATAGAAAGCAAGGTCATTTGAAAGTCAAATTACAATTACAAGAAAAATAATAGCGCTTATCGGCAAATACTTCAAGTAATGTCTCACATACTACATGAAAAAAGGATATTGAAATAAGGTTCAGTTTCTACCCAGACACTGACAGTTTACATTTGCCAAGAATAATATTGTTGATTTTGGTTTTAATAACAGCGACAGACCGCTCCTTCAGGAATGGACACTTCTCCTGAGCCTGTCTGATTTGCATTCCAGACGGATTTGTTTTGGTGACAATGTTCTCCTTGAACTGAGTGCAGAGACTTGTTTCTTCCTCAAGTGACCATCTTTTCCTTCCTTTAGGTTTCTTAGTTTTTTCCGACATAGACAGTCTATCATCCACAGTCCCAACATCCTCCAGAGTCTCTACTGCAGCACCAGGTTGGCCAGCATCTTCTCCCGTGTGCTCCGAGCCAGATTCCTCTGCAACGTTCAAAGGCTCAAGATCATCCTCCTCCTCATCTTCTCGGTCTGCTGTTGGGAGAGGAAGCTCTTCCACTGGCATAGATGCTAGGTTTCTCCCTGCAAATTTTGTTAGATTTCCATTTTCAAGGGCAATGAGTGCTCTAGCAACTTTAGTTTTCTCCAGCAGTGAAGACTGAAGTCTGTAGACATCAGTGTGAACGGCCACTGAGTGTCCCATATGATCAGCCACCATCTTAAGCTCGTCACCTGTCATATCCAACAACTGGATTGTTGTGGCCAAGTACTTTCGGAGTAGCCTTGTCCTGATCAGCTTTGGACACTCCAGTCCAGGACACTTCTCTGTCACATTCCGCATGGCACTACAACCATCCACGGTGAACCAGAAGGTCGGGCGAACAGGTAATCAACGGATGGATCGATTCCTGCATACATCCTCGTCTGGATTAAATGCTTGCAAGCCTCTAGCATCTCATCAGAAAGAACTACAAACACTTTTCTAAGTCCTCTTGTGCTCTTGCCACGAACTTCAACTACACTCATTCTCTTGGCTAGTGTCCTCTCCGTGATTCCCATTTGTGCCAACATTTCTTCATTGTCAGAGTCAGTTTGAATTTGGCGAATGTCTGACACTTTCAACTGCTCCACTTCAGATACACGTCTTTTGTTAAAGAGCAAAATCCGCACCATGACAACCTCTGCAGTATCAGTCCATTCCTGAGGAGACAATTTTGCCAGGCTCAGACTCTTCTTGATCTCTTGATCGAGGAAATTCTTCAAACTGACCATGTCAGTTGTCTTTGGCAACTCCACTGCCTTGTTCAGTGTCATTCGCCTCAATGCTACAGCGGACACATAATTGTTCCAATGAGCACCGATTAGGAGGCTGAAGTTGTCTGCATCCTTCCTGGCCTCGTCGTCTTCACCCTGAAGGGCCAGACTCTGCTTAAGTTGTACAATTTGTTTGATGTAATGACCCAACGTGAGTGACAGATTGGGTGACTCCAGGCCCATGTCTCTCACTGTTTCTACTATCAGCCGGAAATGTGTTGGTTTGAGGAAAGCTGACAAGTCCAAATCCTGATTTGATTTTTCATTCAGTCTTACAACAAGTCTACCTACAGCCCTCACTTTCGTTCTGATGTTGTCTTTGTCTTTACGACGCTGCTCCTCCAAAGGTCCTAATTTGTGGACAAGCCCTCTGCAGAATTCGCGGATGAGTACATCATGCATGCAGATCTGACGAAGTCCTGGGTTTTTGCTGGTTTCTTTCATTTTGGAGATGATGTCTTCAATTTCACCCTCATCAGAATCCAGCTGAAGGAAAGGTGACAGCAGCATCCTGCTGTTTCTCAGGAAATTTTTGTCAGAGTTCTTTCCAGCAGGACATGTTTTGGAATGTAGGCTGAGGCTTTTTTCAAAAACCCATGCCTTGCACTCTGTGCAAGGGAGATACAATTCAGGCCTGGAAGTTTCTTGGGTGGTGGGTCGCCTGCTTACCGTGATTTCCCCACAACCATTCCTCAAAACCTGGAGAAGAAGGAGCATATTGAAACCTCAGTCAATAACAAAAATATTTTTTGTGCAGTTGAGGAAACATTCATTTTAACACCTGTCTGCAACATCCCACAAATTCACGACATGGGGAAAAAATGATGGCACGCCGCACATGTCTCACTGCAACCACAAAGGAACTTCTGTAAAAGTAATTTCTGCGATCAGTTCTGCAGAAACTGTTTTAACTGTTAAACAAATTAATTCGTCAGTTTATGCGCATTTTTGTACTCTATTTAGACTCTTTGACTTCATTTTGACATGTGCCTGTGGAGATGGGAATGGATTTACTGCTGGAAAGGTGGACATTCTAACTGTATTTTAGAGCTTCGTGAGTCAGTATTGGTAAGCTTGAAAGAATTCAATGGTACTGGTTAGAATTTCGATGTTTTCAGCAGATCTACACACAAACTCACACACACACACACCGCACCCATGCAGGCACGCTCGCATGCACGCACGCACGCAGGCAGACATGTACGAACGCACACACACACACACACACACACACACACCCACACAAATAGATAATTTTACAAATAAAACACCAGCTTAACGTTGAACAACCAAATAAGACCAGATGAAGTATCAAGGTTTTAACTTTAATAACTTTGGGACAATCTCTTTATTCTCTGACTTGACCTAACGTAGCAATGCACAATCTCATACTTATGATAACAAATTAACTTACCTGAAGATGGGAGCCACAAATTTGGTAAAAATATGCACTTGATCATGTTCTTACAAAGAAAATAGATTTTAGAACAATAAGGATGAGAGAAAACTTCAGTAAATACCTATCATGAAAATAAATTGACAAAACTCAGTTATTGCTGACCAAAAATTGTTGATTTTGAAAGAATTAGGGCCCTACAACAACAAAAATTCCTTACCTCGCAGTTATGTTCGTGATTTCCTGCATTTTGTAGGAGGATCATGAGCCGTTTCCTTTCTTTCGAGCCTATAGGCAATGACACAATGTCTTTCACCTTAGCCTCCTTGGAATGGACAGACAGGTAATGGGCAGATATCTTTGAGACATACATCCCCTTGCAAAAGACACAATAGTCTGGCTTGCGATAGTTTCTTTTACTCCCGGATTTAGGATCCCCAGCGATTTTTACTGAAACAAAAAAAGGGAATGACAGAAAATGTCATAATAAGCTGAATGTACAAGGTTTGACGTGACACACAGAAACTCAAGTTTGCCATTTTTGTTTTTTAATCTGGACGTCATAAAAGTGTACAAAGGTTATTGCCATAGAGTAACAACATGGAAATTTAGAAATTCATAGTTCCCTGACACGTTAGACATGCCAGTAAAATGTAGAGACAATCAATGACATGGAAGTTGAAAACCATAATGCAAAATAAACAAACAATTAGAAGAAAAAAAGCCCACACTCCAAACTGATGAGAAATACATTACCTTTTGCGAAAGCTTTCCGAAGCTGGCTTTGAGATGGGGCCGTTACTTCAAGAGCGTCATTTTCTGTCAATTGAAAGAGAAAAAATATATGAAGTAAACAATCACTTTTACTAACAGTTTCATAGTGAAATCAAAATGTCTACTTTTCGTCTCATGTTTCAGATATAACAAATAAAATAACACGACAGACAACGAGGCAAGAACAATATTATTAAAAGCTCCTTTAGTAATTTTCTCATTCAAGCAAGCATGATGATAGCTTCTCTCTCCGATTACCCATTATATTTAAATGGTTGGTTGAAACTTTGATGACAATCTCTGTTCCGTTCCCGTGCTGCACACGGAGGTATGGTAGTCACATTTCAATGGTCATATCTTGCTGTGTGGTTTTGACACATGTTCACTTTTATTCAAATCCACAATCCTACATCCAGTCATAGCTTGTTGGAACTAAGACGTATTAATCAAAGCAAAATGTTAATTCTTCTGACTGAACATTTGTGTTAAGCAATACACTGTTATAAAAAAATCAACATGGTTGGTTATACCGCCTTTTCTTAAAACGTCCTGAAGTGGGAAGTAAATGAAGTGTAGTTGTTAGGTTCACCATATTTCCGGACATCTTACCTGGAGGACATTCCAATGGTTCGACATCATCACTTTGTTGTCGATCAGGGCCAACAGAAGGAAGATCTGAAAAAATAAATTGGACTTTTATTTTTTTTGTTTTCTCAAAGGAGAACAAGGTATGTTTTAATCAAATAATACTAATAATGATGAGACCAATTTTGTAACAATTCACCAATGAATCAAAATTCTGCTATGATAACTGAACATATGTACGTCTACAATGACAACGATCCAATCAGAGAGTCGTGTTTTTTAGTTTGTTTTAACTCATTTACCTGGCTATCAACTCGAATAAAGTCAACCTGGTTAGAGACTGACTTTGGGCAAGTACAGATCAGTGTGCCTATTGCAGCCAAATACTGGAGCAGAGCACTGTATCGTGCTTGTACACTAATTACTAAGTGTCATGGTAGACGTCTTGAAATCTTGAAAGTGTCACATTTAAATTTAGGGATCTAATTAATTTTAACAGTGTTCTATTGATTATTTGTTGCATTAGCTGTCTTTCTTACTGATTTTTTTGTTCTCGCTGCTGCATGAATGTGTTTCATGCTTAAGATATTCAGGTGCTTGCTTTTCATTTAGCATTTTAACTTAACTACCGATAATTTTTTTTTGGTGAAGTGGGGACATTTTAATTAGAAACTCATAAAAATATCCATATGTTTCGAAATTGCATTAGCAATTTAGACTTTTGAAAAAATATACCACAGAGTGTACTTGTACTAGCCATCCATACAGAAACAACTTGTCTCTCACCTCTTATACCTTGGAGCATTGGAAATATTTCACTCTGTTCCTGTGACACTACAGATTCTGGGACATCTTCTTCTTCTGGGATAGCTTTTTCTGATGCTGGGAACGCTTCTCCAGATTCTGATTCTGAGCCTGAAGTGAATGGCTGTCAAATCAAAGACAAGTGTAAACAGAAACTTCAAAAATTGGAAGTAAAGTCAAAGAGCATCAATTTGGAGATACCAACAATTATGTCTAACAAAGATTGTGATTCATTCTTTGGGGCAATTCCACTATTTTTGTTTGTTAAATGAAATATTGTGACAAACCCAAACCCTTTTGAACATAACTCTGAATGAAATTGGGGGGAGGGGGAGGAGGGGAGTTGATGCCACTGTGAGGGCACAGAATTCTGTTACCTGTGCTCTTTTGTGTGAGTGTAATTTTTGAAATAAAACGGTCCCAGTGGTCTAATAGGGAAGAAATCCATCCTGGGAAAGGGGATCATGGATTTGATTCAAACCACAACGTTTAAATAATCGGTAAAGTAGCTGTCCGTGCGATGTCCATATAATTTATGAGGACAGTGCTCAGACTGGTATACCTTGTGTCAGCATACCGTGACGGGGGAAGGGTTCTCGGTGTGCTCCCAGTGAGAACACTTCACATATATCAAACACCAAAACAAATAAAATAATCAGATGATCAAATATAATCAAACATCTTTTCATTGTTCTCACATTTCATGTAAAAGAAGGATATTTCAATATTTAAAAAAAGAAAGTACACATACCTCATACTCAGAATGGCTTGAGGACCCACAGTCCATCTCTTCCAGAACTCCCTCTTCTGGACAGCAGAATGATAAATGTAGCCACTCTTTTACCTTATCCTGACAATCAACTGAAATGTTGACATGAATAGAGGGGGAAAAATTACAATTTACCGATGATATTTAACAGTGGTCTCTACCTAAGAATCTTGTTTATCTTAGAACTGCAATTTTTAAAAAGCTGAATAATAAACATTAAATTGTAAAGATTAAGGCTTACCTTTAAAAGCATGTATAGGTACTATGTCAAACAGCCTTCTTTCAAGTAATTAGGGTTGAAAGTTCAGACCGACTGAGGCTGTAATATTCACACCAAGTTTTTTTTTTTTTAACATAGAGGTCAACTATTTAGGGGCTTATCATGCGGATGGGATGTATTATAGGGCGGGTTCATCACACTGGCTGAACTTTTATGGTTAATCGCTCTGTCCGATTATCTAGGTAAGAGTTTGGATTTGGATTGGTTCTAGTCTAGCCAAAATGACATATAATATATACAGTCGTCGCCGCTCAATCCAAATCCCATGGGAACTGAGAAAACTTTGGAATAAGTGAAAAGGCTTCTTTAGATGGGATAATGGTGTATTTGCTTTGTCTCTTCCTCGTGAAATTATTGGAAAAATGTATCAACATTTCTTCATTAAGCCTATATATATATAATCTAGATCTATCACATGAACTCTGGAGTCAGAAACCTGCTTCTCATAAAAACATTGTAGATCTAGATATTTTTGAGAAACGTATCAGTCCTACATCTTACAGCACACTTTTTCGACACTCTTTTACTACTAGATCTAGATTTACCGTTTTGGTCCCTGCTTTCAATGGACGTCACAATGACAGCCCTGAGATTACCCAACATTAGATTTACTTTTTCAAAAGGCAGATGGCCGTGGGGAAATCTCAGGCCAGCAATGGTTAGGGGGACAGAGACTTTAGTTATCTAGACTTAGTAGAATTTAGAAGTAGAGTCTATCAGACTAGATTTAGATCTAGAGTCTAGATTCTAGATGAATCTCTATAATCTATTGTCTCTAAATCTAGATCTAGAGACTAGATTAGATATCTAGACTCTTGATTCTAGATATCTAGATCTAGATCTAGATCTACTAATCATTAGCATTAGCTGATTAGCTAGATATCTAGATCTAGATCTAGATCTAGATCTAGCTGAAAAGAGGATCTTGAGTATTAGATTCTAGATCTAGATCTAGATCTAGATTCTAGGTCTGATTCATCTATTATAGATCTAGATCTAGATCTAGATATATAAATCATCGGTGAGTGACATTCTTCAGTCACAACACTAGATCTAGATCTCAACACTAGATCTAGATTCTGATTCTACTTCTAGGACAACAGCATTTATTATCTACTAACCTTTAGCAGTAGGAGGTCTCACAGAGCGAGTGGAGTAAGGCCTGCTTGACTCTGGTTGAGCATTCTTCGACAACGCTGCTTCCAACATCTTTCTTCCATATGAAGCCATTTTGCTTCCCAGTGTAAACAAAGTAACCGGTTCAGAAAACGAAAGCGGAAACAGGAAGTCGGGGTAGGCTAAAAAGAAGATGATAGTTACCTCCCCCTAAAATACTAAAAATATCTTGAAGACCACAATAACCAGGTTTTGGGGATCACAGTGGCGATTTTGTATAAATTTCGATGTCAGACACTGTTGTGAGAAAATTTGTACAGGGCAATTAGGCATCCCAATAAACGTTTTGGCATAGCTCAAATTATGGGGCATTATATATGCCCCACAAAAAAATCCTGCCCCTCAACAAACTCAAATATAGAAAAATGCCCCATATATCCACAGTGTGTAAGTATATATATATATATATATATATATATATATATATCATAATGATATTGTAAGAACAAAGCATGATACGCAAAATTTTGCTCAACCCCAAAAGTTTGAATGAGGGCCAGATTTTTCCTTCATGGAGGGGCAAAATCTAGGCTACCATTTTGGCACACTTTGGTCAAGTGAAAAGGTCAAATCCTCCGAATGGTAGTGGTGTGCGAGTAAGCGAAAAATCTTGGTCGAGTAATGATCGGTTAAATGCAAAATTGTTCGGTTAACCGATGAAATTGACCGAAAAAAATTTTCTCGACCAGGAAATCTAGATCGAGCAGGGGTCAAAAGTCATCGCAGCTGCGCTGTAAGCACGCATTTTTCAGCTGATGTCTGGATCTAAAAACAGCTTTTGGTCTTCGTCGCTTCGCGCGGTATAAAAATAAGAGTCTAGATCTAGTTGTACTAACTTGTAGATCTAGAAGAAGCGTGCAAAGTTAGTTAATTTGTTTA
>NW_004797459.1:103180-104820 GCF_000002075.1 Aplysia californica | reverse complement strand
GGGGGGGGTTCATGTACAAAGTTTGGCCAAACCATTGAACTTTCAGAAAATGTAGGTGATTATTGGAGGAAGTCAAATTGACTACAAAATATTAAATATTTTCACGAGTTTGATGAACCACATTAAAAATGTTCAAAAATTTGCGGACGCCCTCACAGACTTCTACCTCTGACCCTTACAGGGTGGATGCAGGGAAGTTTTTGTTTCTGTCAAAAGAACTCTTTTGTAGGGTCCAGACTGAATGACATCTAGACGTACTGTTTTCCTTTTTCTAGTTTTGATTTACGGGTACACATTTCACAACCTCAGAATTACAAAATTCTATCTGCTCTGTTCCTAGTATCGAGAAATTTGTTGGAAAAAATTGGGTTCCCAAAATAATTTTGAGTTTCACAATATTTCAAGCTTTTTCTAATTAATGCAATTCTTTGAATATCTTGATAAGGACTCAGAATAATCTTACGATTTTTGATAGAGCAGATAGAGCATTTGGTTTCTGACTTATGTCGTAGTAATTAAATCAAACTGCCGAAAATGTCAGATAGAACTTTGTAATTCTGAGGTAGCGATATCTCTTAATTTGTGTAGATTTGGACCCTTTTTATTTCTCACATGTTACACATTAATGGTGCACTGGGATTGTGATTTTGTGTAATTGTTGAATGGAAGGTTTTTTTAACTTGTACAAAATTTGAACAAGAATAAAGAAAAGATATAAAGAGCAGCTGACTTTTTCAGACTTTATATATGGAGGTTTTAGACCTGATGAAGCTATGTCATAGTTTTTATGATTGTGTCTTGTACTTGTACTGTTTGGTGGAGATTGGTTTGGGTGGCTGAAAGATGCCATGGGTGGTTACTACTTTTTTTCTGCCCCTTAGTTTGTCTTTGTTTGTCTTGCTTTTCCAGCGTCTGTGGTGTAAAAGTTAGGATGGTTGTCACAGCATGCTGAAGGCACGAGTTTGACTCCCGTTTCGGAAAGTTATTTCTGTTACAATATCTTTGTGAGGTGGTTGGCCGATGCTCTAGTATGGTTTGCTTCTTCTTTCCTATCAAACATGTGTCATTTTTATCTCTCCTCCTTTTTTGTGTTTGTTACTCTCTTGTAACACCTCTCTTCTTCGGCATTTATATGACCTAATTGTGTTGCAAGTGGCATAAAACGATTACTGTTGAAGCAGCTCGTCTAAAAAATGATCTAATTTGTGTCTACTCTATGGAGGCGCTTGAGTGCCAACCAGTAGGTAAAAGAAACATATTTTGCACGTTTTTGTGGGTCTGAATACGGAAGTCCATGTTAGTGCATATTAGTAGAAATGGGTATTTCATCAATTTTCTAGTACATGTATTGCTCTGCTCAGACTGCTCATGATGAATAAACATTCTGAACTTCAAAATTGGATTTGCAAGTGCAAGTAATGAGAACAAAGCCCATATAAGTCAGTCAGAGAGGTCGTTTCCTACAGGTATGGTATACTTGGAATAGCTTGAATTTACTGAATTCAGAAAAGTGTGCGTGAAGGATTTGAGTGAAGGGAGTGGCGTGACCAATACCCAGACCCAACGAGTGGGAAGGGTTTTTGTTTTTTGGTGTTTGTTGTTGTTGTTTGTTTTGGTTTTGGTTTTGTTTGGGGGGGTTT